>NW_026800108.1:0-59510 GCF_032191835.1 Heteronotia binoei
TATTCACCCAAACATAAGTGTGCCCTGAACTCTAACCCTAACCCTAACCCTTACCATATGGGCCCATTCATTCTAATGAATCTCATAGGCTATAATGGAGAATGGAAAAACATCCAAAATTTTTCTCCATCAATAGTGTACCATTAAGTGTGATATTAAAAATACATCTTACCCAACCCTAAATCAGACCCCAATTTTAAACTGAACATATGTGTGTCCTGAACTCTAACCCTAACCCTAACCCTTACCATATGGGCCCATTCATTCTAATGAATCTCATACGCTATAATGGAGAATGGAAAAACATCCAAAATTTTTCCCCATCAAGAGTGTACCATTCAGTGTGATATTAAAAATACATCTTTTCCAACCCTAAACCCAACCCCAATATTCACCCAAACATAAGTGTGCCCTGAACTCTAACCCTAACCCTAACCCTTACCATATGGGCCCATTCATTCTAATGAATCTCATAGGATATAATGGAGAATGGAAAAACATCCAAAATTTTTCTCCATCAATAGTGTACCATTCAGTGTGATATTAAAAATACATCTTACCCAACCCTAAATCAGACCCCAATTTTAAACCGAACATATGTGTGTCCTGAACTCTAACCCTAACCCTAACCCTTACCATATAGCCCATTCATTCTAATGAATCTCATAGGCTATAATGGAGAATGGAAAAACATCCAAAATTCTTCCCCATCAAGAGTGTACCATTCAGTGTGATATTAAAAATACATCTTATCCAACCCTAAACCCAACCCCAATATTCACCCAAACATAAGTGTGCCCTGAACTCTAACCCTAACCCTAACCCTTACCATATGGGACCATTCATTCTAATGAATCTCATAGGCTATAATGGAGAATGGAAAAACATCCAAAATTCTTCCCCATCAAGAGTGTACCATTCAGTGTGATATTAAAAATACATCTTATCCAACCCTAAACACAACCCCAATATTCACCCAAACATAAGTGTGCCCTGAACTCTAACCCTAACCCTAACCCTTACCATATGGGCCCATTCATTCTAATGAATCTCATAGGCTATAATGGAGAATGGAAAAACATCCAAAATTCTTCCCCATCAAGAGTGTACCATTCAGTGTGATATTAAAAATACATCTTATCCAACCCTAAACCCAACCCCAATATTCACCCAAACATAAGTGTGCCCTGAACTCTAACCCTAACCCTAACCCTTACCATATGGGCCCATTCATTCTAATGAATCTCATAGGCTATAATGGAGAATGGAAAAACATCCAAAATTTTTCTCCATCAATAGTGTACCATTCAGTGTGATATCAAAAATACATCTTATCCAACCCTAAACCCAACCCCAATATTCACCCAAACATAAGTGTGCCCTAAACTCTAACCCTAACCCTAACCCTTACCATATGGGCCCATTCATTCTAATGAATCTCATAGGCTATAATGGAGAATGGAAAAACATCCAAAATTTTTCCCCATCAAGAGTGTACCATTCAGTGTGATATTAAAAATACATCTTTTCCAACCCTAAACCCAACCCCAATATTCACCCAAACATAAGTGTGCCCTGAACTCTAACCCTAACCCTAACCCTTACCATATGGGCCCATTCATTCTAATGAATCTCATAGGCTATAATGGAGAATGGAAAAACATCCAAAATTTTTCTCCATCAATAGTGTACCATTCAGTGTGATATTAAAAATACATCTTACCCAACCCTAAATCAGACCCCAATTTTAAACTGAACATATGTGTGCCCTGAACTCTAACCCTAACCCTAACCCTTACCATATGGGCCCATTCATTCTAATGAATCTCATAGGCTATAATGGAGAATGGAAAAACATCCAAAATTCTTCCCCATCAAGAGTGTACCATTCAGTGTGATATTAAAAATACATCTTATCCAACCCTAAACCCAACCCCAATATTCACCCAAACATAAGTGTGCCCTGAACTCTAACCCTAACCCTAACCCTTACCATATGGGCCCATTCATTCTAATGAATCTCATAGGCTATAATGGAGAATGGATAAACATCCAGAATTCTTCCCCATCAAGAGTGTACCATTCAGTGTGATATTAAAAATACATCTTATCCAACCCTAAACACAACCCCAATATTCACCCAAACATAAGTGTGCCCTGAACTCTAACCCTAACCCTAACCCTTACCATATGGGCCCATTCATTCTAATGAATCTCATAGGCTATAATGGAGAATGGAAAAACATCCAAAATTTTTCTCCATCAATAGTGTACCATTCAGTGTGATATTAAAAATACATCTTACCCAACCCTAAATCAGACCCCAATTTTAAACCGAACATATGTGTGTCCTGAACTCTAACCCTAACCCTAACCCTTACCATATGGCCCATTCATTCTAATGAATCTCATAGGCTATAATGGAGAATGGAAAAACATCCAAAATTCTTCCCCATCAAGAGTGTACCATTCAGTGTGATATTAAAAATACATCTTATCCAACCCTAAACCCAACCCCAATATTCACCCAAACATAAGTGTGCCCTGAACTCTAACCCTAACCCTAACCCTTACCATATGGGCCCATTCATTCTAATGAATCTCATAGGCTATAATGGAGAATGGAAAAACATCCAAAATTCTTCCCCATCAAGAGTGTACCATTAAGTGTGATATTAAAAATACATCTTATCCAACCCTAAACACAACCCCAATATTCACCCAAACATAAGTGTGCCCTGAACTCTAACCCTAACCCTAACCCTTACCATATGGGCCCATTCATTCTAATGAATCTCATAGGCTATAATGGAGAATGGAAAAACATCCAAAATTCTTCCCCATCAAGAGTGTACCATTCAGTGTGATATTAAAAATACATCTTATCCAACCCTAAACCCAACCCCAATATTCACCCAAACATAAGTGTGTCCTGAACTCTAACCCTAACCCTAACCCTTACCATATGCGCCCATTCATTCTAATGAATCTCATAGGCTATAATGGAGAATGGAAAAACATCCAAAATTTTTCCCCATCAAGAGTGTACCATTCAGTGTGATATCAAAAATACATCTTATCCAACCCTAAACCCAACCCCAATATTCACCCAAACATAAGTGTGCCCTAAACTCTAACCCTAACCCTAACCCTTACCATATGGGCCCATTCATTCTAATGAATCTCATAGGCTATAATGGAGAATGGAAAAACATCCAAAATTTTTCCCCATCAAGAGTGTACCATTCAGTGTGATATTAAAAATACATCTTTTCGAACCCTAAACCCAACCCCAATATTCACCCAAACATGAGTGTGCCCTGAACTCTAACCCTAACCCTAACCCTTACCATATGGGCCCATTCATTCTAATGAATCTCATAGGCTATAATGGAGAATGGAAAAACATCCAAAATTTTTCTCCATCAATAGTGTACCATTCAGTGTGATATTAAAAATACATCTTACCCAACCCTAAATCAGACCCCAATTTTAAACGAACATATGTGTGTCCTGAACTCTAACCCTAACCCTAACCCTTACCATATGGGCCCATTCATTCTAATGAATCTCATAGGCTATAATGGAGAATGGAAAAACATCCAAAATTCTTCCCCATCAAGAGTGTACCATTCAGTGTGATATTAAAAATACATCTTATCCAACCCTAAACCCAACCCCAATATTCACCCAAACATAAGTGTGCCCTGAACTCTAACCCTAACCCTAACCCTTACCATATGGGCCCATTCATTCTAATGAATCTCATAGGCTATAATGGAGAATGGAAAAACATCCAAAATTCTTCCCCATCAAGAGTGTACCATTCAGTGTGATATTAAAAATACATCTTATCCAACCCTAAACACAACCCCAATATTCACCCAAACATAAGTGTGCCCTGAACTCTAACCCTAACCCTAACCCTTACCATATGGGCCCATTCATTCTAATGAATCTCATAGGCTATAATGGAGAATGGAAAAACATCCAAAATTTTTTCCCCATCAAGAGTGTACCATTCAGTGTGATATCAAAAATACATCTTATCCAACCCTAAACCCAACCCCAATATTCACCCAAACATAAGTGTGCCCTAAACTCTAACCCTAACCCTAACCCTTACCATATGGGCCCATTCATTCTAATGAATCTCATAGGCTATAATGGAGAATGGAAAAACATCCAAAATTTTTCCCCATCAAGAGTGTACCATTCAGTGTGATATTAAAAATACATCTTTTCCAACCCTAAACCCAACCCCAATATTCACCCAAACATGAGTGTGCCCTGAACTCTAACCCTAACCCTAACCCTTACCATATGGGCCCATTCATTCTAATGAATCTCATAGGCTATAATGGAGAATGGAAAAACATCCAAAATTTTTCTCCATCAATAGTGTACCATTCAGTGTGATATTAAAAATACATCTTACCCAACCCTAAATCAGACCCCAATTTTAAACGGAACATATGTGTGTCCTGAACTCTAACCCTAACCCTAACCCTTACCATATGGGCCCATTCATTCTAATGAATCTCATAGGCTATAATGGAGAATGGAAAAACATCCAAAATTCTTCCCCATCAAGAGTGTACCATTCAGTGTGATATTAAAAATACATCTTATCCAACCCTAAACCCAACCCCAATATTCACCCAAACATAAGTGTGCCCTGAACTCTAACCCTAACCCTAACCCTTACCATATGGGCCCATTCATTCTAATGAATCTCATAGGCTATAATGGAGAATGGAAAAACATCCAAAATTCTTCCCCATCAAGAGTGTACCATTCAGTGTGATATTAAAAATACATCTTATCCAACCCTAAACACAACCCCAATATTCACCCAAACATAAGTGTGCCCTGAACTCTAACCCTAACCCTAACCCTTACCATATGGGCCCATTCATTCTAATGAATCTCATAGGCTATAATGGAGAATGGAAAAACATCCAAAATTCTTCCCCATCAAGAGTGTACCATTCAGTGTGATATTAAAAATACATCTTATCCAACCCTAAACCCAACCCCAATATTCACCCAAACATAAGTGTGCCCTGAACTCTAACCCTAACCCTAACCCTTACCATATGGGCCCATTCATTCTAATGAATCTCATAGGCTATAATGGAGAATGGAAAAACATCCAAAATTTTTCCCCATCAAGAGTGTACCATTCAGTGTGATATCAAAAATACATCTTATCCAACCCTAAACCCAACCCCAATATTCACCCAAACATAAGTGTGCCCTAAACTCTAACCCTAACCCTAACCCTTACCATATGGGCCCATTCATTCTAATGAATCTCATAGGCTATAATGGAGAATGGAAAAACATCCAAAATTTTTCCCCATCAAGAGTGTACCATTCAGTGTGATATTAAAAATACATCTTTTCCAACCCTAAACCCAACCCCAATATTCACCCAAACATAAGTGTGCCCTGAACTCTAACCCTAACCCTAACCCTTACCATATGGGCCCATTCATTCTAATGAATCTCATAGGCTATAATGGAGAATGGAAAAACATCCAAAATTTTTCCCCATCAAGAGTGTACCATTCAGTGTGATATCAAAAATACATCTTATCCAACCCTAAACCCAACCCCAATATTCACCCAAACATAAGTGTGCCCTAAACTCTAACCCTAACCCTAACCCTTACCATATGGGCCCATTCATTCTAATGAATCTCATAGGCTATAATGGAGAATGGAAAAACATCCAAAATTTTTCCCCATCAAGAGTGTACCATTCAGTGTGATATTAAAAATACATCTTTTCCAACCCTAAACCCAACCCCAATATTCACCCAAACATAAGTGTGCCCTGAACTCTAACCCTAACCCTAACCCTTACCATATGGGCCCATTCATTCTAATGAATCTCATAGGCTATAATGGAGAATGGAAAAACATCCAAAATTTTTCTCCATCAATAGTGTACCATTCAGTGTGATATTAAAAATACATCTTACCCAACCCTAAATCAGACCCCAATTTTAAACTGAACATATGTGTGCCCTGAACTCTAACCCTAACCCTTACCATATGGGCCCATTCATTCTAATGAATCTCATAGGCTATAATGGAGAATGGAAAAACATCCAAAATTCTTCCCCATCAAGAGTGTACCATTCAGTGTGATATTAAAAATACATCTTATCCAACCCTAAACCCAACCCCAATATTCACCCAAACATAAGTGTGCCCTGAACTCTAACCCTAACCCTAACCCTTACCATATGGGCCCATTCATTCTAATGAATCTCATAGGCTATAATGGAGAATGGAAAAACATCCAAAATTCTTCCCCATCAAGAGTGTACCATTAAGTGTGATATTAAAAATACATCTTATCCAACCCTAAACACAACCCCAATATTCACCCAAACATAAGTGTGCCCTGAACTCTAACCCTAACCCTAACCCTTACCATATGGGCCCATTCATTCTAATGAATCTCATAGGCTATAATGGAGAATGGAAAAACATCCAAAATTCTTCCCCATCAAGAGTGTACCATTCAGTGTGATATTAAAAATACATCTTATCCAACCCTAAACCCAACCCCAATATTCACCCAAACATAAGTGTGCCCTGAACTCTAACCCTAACCCTAACCCTTACCATATGGGCCCATTCATTCTAATGAATCTCATAGGCTATAATGGAGAATGGAAAAACATCCAAAATTTTTCTCCATCAATAGTGTACCATTAAGTGTGATATTAAAAATACATCTTACCCAACCCTAAATCAGACCCCAATTTTAAACTGAACATATGTGTGTCCTGAACTCTAACCCTAACCCTAACCCTTACCATATGGGCCCATTCATTCTAATGAATCTCATACGCTATAATGGAGAATGGAAAAACATCCAAAATTTTTCCCCATCAAGAGTGTACCATTCAGTGTGATATTAAAAATACATCTTTTCCAACCCTAAACCCAACCCCAATATTCACCCAAACATAAGTGTGCCCTGAACTCTAACCCTAACCCTAACCCTTACCATATGGGCCCATTCATTCTAATGAATCTCATAGGCTATAATGGAGAATGGAAAAACATCCAAAATTTTTCTCCATCAATAGTGTACCATTCAGTGTGATATTAAAAATACATCTTACCCAACCCTAAATCAGACCCCAATTTTAAACTGAACATATGTGTGCCCTGAACTCTAACCCTAACCCTTACCATATGGGCCCATTCATTCTAATGAATCTCATAGGCTATAATGGAGAATGGAAAAACATCCAAAATTCTTCCCCATCAAGAGTGTACCATTCAGTGTGATATTAAAAATACATCTTATCCAACCCTAAACCCAACCCCAATATTCACCCAAACATAAGTGTGCCCTGAACTCTAACCCTAACCCTAACCCTTGCCATATGGGCCCATTCATTCTAATGAATCTCATAGGCTATAATGGAGAATGGATAAACATCCAGAATTCTTCCCCATCAAGAGTGTACCATTCAGTGTGATATTAAAAATACATCTTATCCAACCCTAAACACAACCCCAATATTCACCCAAACATAAGTGTGCCCTGAACTCTAACCCTAACCCTAACCCTTACCATATGGGCCCATTCATTCTAATGAATCTCATAGGCTATAATGGAGAATGGAAAAACATCCAAAATTTTTCTCCATCAATAGTGTACCATTCAGTGTGATATTAAAAATACATCTTACCCAACCCTAAATCAGACCCCAATTTTAAACCGAACATATGTGTGTCCTGAACTCTAACCCTAACCCTAACCCTTACCATATGGCCCATTCATTCTAATGAATCTCATAGGCTATAATGGAGAATGGAAAAACATCCAAAATTCTTCCCCATCAAGAGTGTACCATTCAGTGTGATATTAAAAATACATCTTATCCAACCCTAAACCCAACCCCAATATTCACCCAAACATAAGTGTGCCCTGAACTCTAACCCTAACCCTAACCCTTACCATATGGGCCCATTCATTCTAATGAATCTCATAGGCTATAATGGAGAATGGAAAAACATCCAAAATTCTTCCCCATCAAGAGTGTACCATTAAGTGTGATATTAAAAATACATCTTATCCAACCCTAAACACAACCCCAATATTCACCCAAACATAAGTGTGCCCTGAACTCTAACCCTAACCCTAACCCTTACCATATGGGCCCATTCATTCTAATGAATCTCATAGGCTATAATGGAGAATGGAAAAACATCCAAAATTCTTCCCCATCAAGAGTGTACCATTCAGTGTGATATTAAAAATACATCTTATCCAACCCTAAACCCAACCCCAATATTCACCCAAACATAAGTGTGTCCTGAACTCTAACCCTAACCCTAACCCTTACCATATGCGCCCATTCATTCTAATGAATCTCATAGGCTATAATGGAGAATGGAAAAACATCCAAAATTTTTCCCCATCAAGAGTGTACCATTCAGTGTGATATCAAAAATACATCTTATCCAACCCTAAACCCAACCCCAATATTCACCCAAACATAAGTGTGCCCTAAACTCTAACCCTAACCCTAACCCTTACCATATGGGCCCATTCATTCTAATGAATCTCATAGGCTATAATGGAGAATGGAAAAACATCCAAAATTTTTCCCCATCAAGAGTGTACCATTCAGTGTGATATTAAAAATACATCTTTTCGAACCCTAAACCCAACCCCAATATTCACCCAAACATGAGTGTGCCCTGAACTCTAACCCTAACCCTAACCCTTACCATATGGGCCCATTCATTCTAATGAATCTCATAGGCTATAATGGAGAATGGAAAAACATCCAAAATTCTTCCCCATCAAGAGTGTACCATTCAGTGTGATATTAAAAATACATCTTATCCAACCCTAAACCCAACCCCAATATTCACCCAAACATAAGTGTGCCCTGAACTCTAACCCTAACCCTAACCCTTACCATATGGGCCCATTCATTCTAATGAATCTCATAGGCTATAATGGAGAATGGAAAAACATCCAAAATTTTTCTCCATCAATAGTGTACCATTAAGTGTGATATTAAAAATACATCTTACCCAACCCTAAATCAGACCCCAATTTTAAACTGAACATATGTGTGTCCTGAACTCTAACCCTAACCCTAACCCTTACCATATGGGCCCATTCATTCTAATGAATCTCATACGCTATAATGGAGAATGGAAAAACATCCAAAATTTTTCCCCATCAAGAGTGTACCATTCAGTGTGATATTAAAAATACATCTTTTCCAACCCTAAACCCAACCCCAATATTCACCCAAACATAAGTGTGCCCTGAACTCTAACCCTAACCCTAACCCTTACCATATGGGCCCATTCATTCTAATGAATCTCATAGGATATAATGGAGAATGGAAAAACATCCAAAATTTTTCTCCATCAATAGTGTACCATTCAGTGTGATATTAAAAATACATCTTACCCAACCCTAAATCAGACCCCAATTTTAAACCGAACATATGTGTGTCCTGAACTCTAACCCTAACCCTAACCCTTACCATATGGCCCATTCATTCTAATGAATCTCATAGGCTATAATGGAGAATGGAAAAACATCCAAAATTCTTCCCCATCAAGAGTGTACCATTCAGTGTGATATTAAAAATACATCTTATCCAACCCTAAACCCAACCCCAATATTCACCCAAACATAAGTGTGCCCTGAACTCTAACCCTAACCCTAACCCTTACCATATGGGCCCATTCATTCTAATGAATCTCATAGGCTATAATGGAGAATGGAAAAACATCCAAAATTTTTCCCCATCAAGAGTGTACCATTCAGTGTGATATTAAAAATACATCTTATCCAACCCTAAACCCAACCCCAATATTCACCCAAACATAAGTGTGCCCTGAACTCTAACCCTAACCCTAACCCTTACCATATGGGCCCATTCATTCTAATGAATCTCATAGGCTATAATGGAGAATGGAAAAACATCCAAAATTTTTCTCCATCAATAGTGTACCATTAAGTGTGATATTAAAAATACATCTTACCCAACCCTAAATCAGACCCCAATTTTAAACTGAACATATGTGTGTCCTGAACTCTAACCCTAACCCTAACCCTTACCATATGGGCCCATTCATTCTAATGAATCTCATACGCTATAATGGAGAATGGAAAAACATCCAAAATTTTTCCCCATCAAGAGTGTACCATTCAGTGTGATATTAAAAATACATCTTTTCCAACCCTAAACCCAACCCCAATATTCACCCAAACATAAGTGTGCCCTGAACTCTAACCCTAACCCTAACCCTTACCATATGGGCCCATTCATTCTAATGAATCTCATAGGATATAATGGAGAATGGAAAAACATCCAAAATTTTTCTCCATCAATAGTGTACCATTCAGTGTGATATTAAAAATACATCTTACCCAACCCTAAATCAGACCCCAATTTTAAACCGAACATATGTGTGTCCTGAACTCTAACCCTAACCCTAACCCTTACCATATAGCCCATTCATTCTAATGAATCTCATAGGCTATAATGGAGAATGGAAAAACATCCAAAATTCTTCCCCATCAAGAGTGTACCATTCAGTGTGATATTAAAAATACATCTTATCCAACCCTAAACCCAACCCCAATATTCACCCAAACATAAGTGTGCCCTGAACTCTAACCCTAACCCTAACCCTTACCATATGGGACCATTCATTCTAATGAATCTCATAGGCTATAATGGAGAATGGAAAAACATCCAAAATTCTTCCCCATCAAGAGTGTACCATTCAGTGTGATATTAAAAATACATCTTATCCAACCCTAAACACAACCCCAATATTCACCCAAACATAAGTGTGCCCTGAACTCTAACCCTAACCCTAACCCTTACCATATGGGCCCATTCATTCTAATGAATCTCATAGGCTATAATGGAGAATGGAAAAACATCCAAAATTCTTCCCCATCAAGAGTGTACCATTCAGTGTGATATTAAAAATACATCTTATCCAACCCTAAACCCAACCCCAATATTCACCCAAACATAAGTGTGCCCTGAACTCTAACCCTAACCCTAACCCTTACCATATGGGCCCATTCATTCTAATGAATCTCATAGGCTATAATGGAGAATGGAAAAACATCCAAAATTTTTCCCCATCAAGAGTGTACCATTCAGTGTGATATTAAAAATACATCTTATCCAACCCTAAACCCAACCCCAATATTCACCCAAACATAAGTGTGCCCTGAACTCTAACCCTAACCCTAACCCTTACCATATGGGCCCATTCATTCTAATGAATCTCATAGGCTATAATGGAGAATGGAAAAACATCCAAAATTTTTCTCCATCAATAGTGTACCATTAAGTGTGATATTAAAAATACATCTTACCCAACCCTAAATCAGACCCCAATTTTAAACTGAACATATGTGTGTCCTGAACTCTAACCCTAACCCTAACCCTTACCATATGGGCCCATTCATTCTAATGAATCTCATACACTATAATGGAGAATGGAAAAACATCCAAAATTTTTCCCCATCAAGAGTGTACCATTCAGTGTGATATTAAAAATACATCTTTTCCAACCCTAAACCCAACCCCAATATTCACCCAAACATAAGTGTGCCCTGAACTCTAACCCTAACCCTAACCCTTACCATATGGGCCCATTCATTCTAATGAATCTCATAGGATATAATGGAGAATGGAAAAACATCCAAAATTTTTCTCCATCAATAGTGTACCATTCAGTGTGATATTAAAAATACATCTTACCCAACCCTAAATCAGACCCCAATTTTAAACCGAACATATGTGTGTCCTGAACTCTAACCCTAACCCTAACCCTTACCATATAGCCCATTCATTCTAATGAATCTCATAGGCTATAATGGAGAATGGAAAAACATCCAAAATTCTTCCCCATCAAGAGTGTACCATTCAGTGTGATATTAAAAATACATCTTATCCAACCCTAAACCCAACCCCAATATTCACCCAAACATAAGTGTGCCCTGAACTCTAACCCTAACCCTAACCCTTACCATATGGGACCATTCATTCTAATGAATCTCATAGGCTATAATGGAGAATGGAAAAACATCCAAAATTCTTCCCCATCAAGAGTGTACCATTCAGTGTGATATTAAAAATACATCTTATCCAACCCTAAACACAACCCCAATATTCACCCAAACATAAGTGTGCCCTGAACTCTAACCCTAACCCTAACCCTTACCATATGGGCCCATTCATTCTAATGAATCTCATAGGCTATAATGGAGAATGGAAAAACATCCAAAATTCTTCCCCATCAAGAGTGTACCATTCAGTGTGATATTAAAAATACATCTTATCCAACCCTAAACCCAACCCCAATATTCACCCAAACATAAGTGTGCCCTGAACTCTAACCCTAACCCTAACCCTTACCATATGGGCCCATTCATTCTAATGAATCTCATAGGCTATAATGGAGAATGGAAAAACATCCAAAATTTTTCTCCATCAATAGTGTACCATTCAGTGTGATATCAAAAATACATCTTATCCAACCCTAAACCCAACCCCAATATTCACCCAAACATAAGTGTGCCCTAAACTCTAACCCTAACCCTAACCCTTACCATATGGGCCCATTCATTCTAATGAATCTCATAGGCTATAATGGAGAATGGAAAAACATCCAAAATTTTTCCCCATCAAGAGTGTACCATTCAGTGTGATATTAAAAATACATCTTTTCCAACCCTAAACCCAACCCCAATATTCACCCAAACATAAGTGTGCCCTGAACTCTAACCCTAACCCTAACCCTTACCATATGGGCCCATTCATTCTAATGAATCTCATAGGCTATAATGGAGAATGGAAAAACATCCAAAATTTTTCTCCATCAATAGTGTACCATTCAGTGTGATATTAAAAATACATCTTACCCAACCCTAAATCAGACCCCAATTTTAAACTGAACATATGTGTGCCCTGAACTCTAACCCTAACCCTAACCCTTACCATATGCGCCCATTCATTCTAATGAATCTCATAGGCTATAATGGAGAATGGAAAAACATCCAAAATTTTTCCCCATCAAGAGTGTACCATTCAGTGTGATATCAAAAATACATCTTATCCAACCCTAAACCCAACCCCAATATTCACCCAAACATAAGTGTGCCCTAAACTCTAACCCTAACCCTAACCCTTACCATATGGGCCCATTCATTCTAATGAATCTCATAGGCTATAATGGAGAATGGAAAAACATCCAAAATTTTTCCCCATCAAGAGTGTACCATTCAGTGTGATATTAAAAATACATCTTTTCGAACCCTAAACCCAACCCCAATATTCACCCAAACATGAGTGTGCCCTGAACTCTAACCCTAACCCTAACCCTTACCATATGGGCCCATTCATTCTAATGAATCTCATAGGCTATAATGGAGAATGGAAAAACATCCAAAATTTTTCTCCATCAATAGTGTACCATTCAGTGTGATATTAAAAATACATCTTACCCAACCCTAAATCAGACCCCAATTTTAAACGGAACATATGTGTGTCCTGAACTCTAACCCTAACCCTAACCCTTACCATATGGGCCCATTCATTCTAATGAATCTCATAGGCTATAATGGAGAATGGAAAAACATCCAAAATTCTTCCCCATCAAGAGTGTACCATTCAGTGTGATATTAAAAATACATCTTATCCAACCCTAAACCCAACCCCAATATTCACCCAAACATAAGTGTGCCCTGAACTCTAACCCTAACCCTAACCCTTACCATATGGGCCCATTCATTCTAATGAATCTCATAGGCTATAATGGAGAATGGAAAAACATCCAAAATTCTTCCCCATCAAGAGTGTACCATTCAGTGTGATATTAAAAATACATCTTATCCAACCCTAAACACAACCCCAATATTCACCCAAACATAAGTGTGCCCTGAACTCTAACCCTAACCCTAACCCTTACCATATGGGCCCATTCATTCTAATGAATCTCATAGGCTATAATGGAGAATGGAAAAACATCCAAAATTTTTCCCCATCAAGAGTGTACCATTCAGTGTGATATCAAAAATACATCTTATCCAACCCTAAACCCAACCCCAATATTCACCCAAACATAAGTGTGCCCTAAACTCTAACCCTAACCCTAACCCTTACCATATGGGCCCATTCATTCTAATGAATCTCATAGGCTATAATGGAGAATGGAAAAACATCCAAAATTTTTCCCCATCAAGAGTGTACCATTCAGTGTGATATTAAAAATACATCTTTTCCAACCCTAAACCCAACCCCAATATTCACCCAAACATGAGTGTGCCCTGAACTCTAACCCTAACCCTAACCCTTACCATATGGGCCCATTCATTCTAATGAATCTCATAGGCTATAATGGAGAATGGAAAAACATCCAAAATTTTTCTCCATCAATAGTGTACCATTCAGTGTGATATTAAAAATACATCTTACCCAACCCTAAATCAGACCCCAATTTTAAACGGAACATATGTGTGTCCTGAACTCTAACCCTAACCCTAACCCTTACCATATGGGCCCATTCATTCTAATGAATCTCATAGGCTATAATGGAGAATGGAAAAACATCCAAAATTCTTCCCCATCAAGAGTGTACCATTCAGTGTGATATTAAAAATACATCTTATCCAACCCTAAACCCAACCCCAATATTCACCCAAACATAAGTGTGCCCTGAACTCTAACCCTAACCCTAACCCTTACCATATGGGCCCATTCATTCTAATGAATCTCATAGGCTATAATGGAGAATGGAAAAACATCCAAAATTCTTCCCCATCAAGAGTGTACCATTCAGTGTGATATTAAAAATACATCTTATCCAACCCTAAACACAACCCCAATATTCACCCAAACATAAGTGTGCCCTGAACTCTAACCCTAACCCTAACCCTTACCATATGGGCCCATTCATTCTAATGAATCTCATAGGCTATAATGGAGAATGGAAAAACATCCAAAATTCTTCCCCATCAAGAGTGTACCATTCAGTGTGATATTAAAAATACATCTTATCCAACCCTAAACCCAACCCCAATATTCACCCAAACATAAGTGTGCCCTGAACTCTAACCCTAACCCTAACCCTTACCATATGGGCCCATTCATTCTAATGAATCTCATAGGCTATAATGGAGAATGGAAAAACATCCAAAATTTTTCCCCATCAAGAGTGTACCATTCAGTGTGATATCAAAAATACATCTTATCCAACCCTAAACCCAACCCCAATATTCACCCAAACATAAGTGTGCCCTAAACTCTAACCCTAACCCTAACCCTTACCATATGGGCCCATTCATTCTAATGAATCTTATAGGCTATAATGGAGAATGGAAAAACATCCAAAATTTTTCCCCATCAAGAGTGTACCATTCAGTGTGATATTAAAAATACATCTTATCCAACCCTAAACCCAACCCCAATATTCACCCAAACATAAGTGTGCGCTGAACTCTAACCCTAACCCTAACCCTTACCATATGGGCCCATTCATTCTAATGAATCTCATAGGCTATAATGGAGAATGGAAAAACATCCAAAATTTTTCTCCATCAATAGTGTACCATTCAGTGTGATATTAAAAATACATCTTACCCAACCCTAAATCAGACCCCAATTTTAAACTGAACATATGTGTGCCCTGAACTCTAACCCTAACCCTAACCCTTACCATATGGGCCCATTCATTCTAATGAATCTCATAGGCTATAATGGAGAATGGAAAAACATCCAAAATTCTTCCCCATCAAGAGTGTACCATTCAGTGTGATATTAAAAATACATCTTATCCAACCCTAAACCCAACCCCAATATTCACCCAAACATAAGTGTGCCCTGAACTCTAACCCTAACCCTAACCCTTACCATATGGGCCCATTCATTCTAATGAATCTCATAGGCTATAATGGAGAATGGAAAAACATCCAGAATTCTTCCCCATCAAGAGTGTACCATTCAGTGTGATATTAAAAATACATCTTATCCAACCCTAAACACAACCCCAATATTCACCCAAACATAAGTGTGCCCTGAACTCTAACCCTAACCCTAACCCTTACCATATGGGCCCATTCATTCTAATGAATCTCATAGGCTATAATGGAGAATGGAAAAACATCCAAAATTCTTCCCCATCAAGAGTGTACCATTCAGTGTGATATTAAAAATACATCTTATCCAACCCTAAACCCAACCCCAATATTCACCCAAACATAAGTGTGCCCTGAACTCTAACCCTAACCCTAACCCTTACCATATGGGCCCATTCATTCTAATGAATCTCATAGGCTATAATGGAGAATGGAAAAACATCCAAAATTTTTCTCCATAAATAGTGTACCATTCAGTGTTATATTAAAAATACATCTTAACCTACCCTAAATCAGACCCCAATTTTAAACCGAACATATGTGTGTCCTGAACTCTAACCCTAACCCTAACCCTTACCATATGGGCCCATTCATTCTAATGAATCTTCTAGGCTATAATGGAGAATGGAAAAACATCCAAAATTTTTCTCCATCAATAGTGTACCATTCAGTGTGATATTAAAAAAACATCTTACCCAACCCTAAATCAGACCCCAATTTTAAACCGAACATATGTGTGTCCTGAACTCTAACCCTAACCCTAACCCTTACCATATGGGCCCATTCATTCTAATGAATCTCATACGCTATAATGGAGAATGGAAAAACATCCAAAATTTTTCCCCATCAAGAGTGTACCATTCAGTGTGATATTAAAAATACATCTTTTCGAACCCTAAACCCAACCCCAATATTCACCCAAACATAAGTGTGCCCTGAACTCTAACCCTAACCCTAACCCTTACCATATGGGCCCATTCATTCTAATGAATCTCATAGGCTATAATGGAGAATGGAAAAACATCCAAAATTTTTCTGCATCAATAGTGTACGATTCAGTGTGATATTAAAAATACATCTTACCCAACCCTAAATCAGACCCCAATTTTAAACCGAACATATGTGTGTCCTGAACTCTAACCCTAACCCTAACCCTTACCATATGGGCCCATTCATTCTAATGAATCTCATAGGCTATAATGGAGAATGGAAAAACATCCAAAATTCTTCCCCATCAAGAGTGTACCATTCAGTGTGATATTAAAAATACATCTTTTCCAACCCTAAACCCAACCCCAATATTCACCCAAACATAAGTGTGCCCTGAACTCTAACCCTAACCCTAACCCTTACCATATGGGCCCATTCATTCTAATGAATCTCATAGGCTATAATGGAGAATGGAAAAACATCCAAAATTTTTCCCCATCAAGAGTGTACCATTCAGTGTGATATTAAAAATACATCTTATCCAACCCTAAACCCAACCCCAATATTCACCCAAACATAAGTGTGCCCTGAACTCTAACCCTAACCCTAACCCTTACCATATGGGCCCATTCATTCTAATGAATCTCATAGGCTATAATGGAGAATCGAAAAACATCCAAAATTTTTCTCCATCAAGAGTGTACCATTCAGTGTGATATTAAAAATACATCTTACCCAACCCTAAATCAGACCCCAATTTTAAACCGAACATATGTGTGTCCTGAACTCTAACCCTAACCCTAACCCTTACCATATGGGCCCATTCATTCTAATGAATCTCATAGGCTATAATGGAGAATGGAAAAACATCCAAAATTTTCCTCCATCAATAGTGTACCATTCAGTGTGATATTAAAAATACATCTTACCCAACCCTAAATCAGACCCCAATTTTAAACCGAACATATGTGTGTCCTGAACTCTAACCCTAACCCTAACCCTTACCATATGGGCCCATTCATTCTAATGAATCTCATAAGCTATAATGGAGAATGGAAAAACATCCAAAATTTTTCCCCATCAAGAGTGTACCATTCAGTGTGATATTAAAAATACATCTTATCCAACCCTAAACCCAACCCCAATATTCACCCAAACATAAGTGTGCCCTGAACTCTAACCCTAACCCTAACCCTTACCATATGGGCCCATTCATTCTAATGAATCTCATAGGCTATAATGGAGAATGGAAAAACATCCAAAATTTTTCCCCATCAAGAGTGTACCATTCAGTGTGATATTAAAAATACATCTTATCCAACCCTAAACCCAACCCCAATATTCACCCAAACATAAGTGTGCCCTGAAATCTAACCCTAACCCTAACCCTTACCTTATGGGCCCATTCATTCTAACGAATCTCATAGGCTATAATGGAGAATGGAAAAACATCCAAAATTTTTCCCCATCAAGAGTGTACCCATTCAGTGTGATATCAAAAATACATCTTATCCAACCCTAAACCCAACCCCAATATTCACCCAAACATAAGTGTGCCCTAAACTCTAACCCTAACCCTAACCCTTACCATATGGGCCCATTCATTCTAATGAATCTCATAGGCTATAATGGAGAATGGAAAAACATCCAAAATTTTTCCCCATCAAGAGTGTACCATTCAGTGTGATATTAAAAATACATCTTATCCAACCCTAAACCCAACCCCAATATTCACCCAAACATAAGTGTGCCCTGAACTCTAACCCTAACCCTAACCCTTACCTTATGGGCCCATTCATTCTAAGGAATCTCATAGGCTATAATGGAGAATGGAAAAACATCCAAAATTTTTCTCCATCAATAGTGTACCATTCAGTGTGATATTAAAAATACATCTTACCCAACCCTAAATCAGACCCCAATTTTAAACCGAACATATGTGTGTCCTGAACTCTAACCCTAACCCTAACCCTTACCATATGGGCCCATTCATTCTAATGAATCTCATAGGCTATAATGGAGAATGGAAAAACATCCAAAATTCTTCCCCATCAAGAGTGTACCATTCAGTGTGATATTAAAAATACATCTTATCCAACCCTAAACCCAACCCCAATATTCACCCAAACATAAGTGTGCCCTGAACTCTAACCCTAACCCTAACCCTTACCATATGGGCCCATTCATTCTAATGAATCTCATAGGCTATAATGGAGAATGGAAAAACATCCAAAATTCTTCCCCATCAAGAGTGTACCATTCAGTGTGATATTAAAAATACATCTTATCCAACCCTAAACACAACCCCAATATTCACCCAAACATAAGTGTGCCCTGAATTCTAACCCTAACCCTAACCCTTACCATATGGGCCCATTCATTCTAATGAATCTCATAGGCTATAATGGAGAATGGAAAAACATCCAAAATTATTCCCCATCAAGAGTGTACCATTCAGTGTGATATTAAAAATACATCTTATCCAACCCTAAACCCAACCCCAATATTCACCCAAACATAAGTGTGCCCTGAACTCTAACCCTAACCCTAACCCTAACCATATGGGCCCATTCATTTTAATGAATCTCATAGGCTATAATGGAGAATGGAAAAACATCCAAAATTTTTCCCCATCAAGAGTGTACCATTCAGTGTGATATCAAAAATACATCTTATCCAACCCTAAACCCAACCCCAATATTCACCCAAACATAAGTGTGCCCTAAACTCTAACCCTAACCCTAACCCTTACCATATGGGCCCATTCATTCTAATGAATCTTATAGGCTATAATGGAGAATGGAAAAACATCCAAAATTTTTCCCCATCAAGAGTGTACCATTCCGTGTGATATTAAAAATACATCTTTTCGAACCCTAAACCCAACCCCAATATTCACCCAAACATAAGTGTGCCCTGAACTCTAACCCTAACCCTAACCCTTACCATATGGGCCCATTCATTCTAATGAATCTCATAGGCTATAATGGAGAATGGAAAAACATCCAAAATTTTTCTCCATCAATAGTGTACCATTCAGTGTGATATTAAAAATACATCTTACCCAACCCTAAATCAGACCCCAATTTTAAACCGAACATATGTGTGTCCTGAACTCTAACCCTAACCCTAACCCTTACCATATGGGCCCATTCATTCTAATGAATCTCATAGGCTATAATGGAGAATGGAAAAACATCCAAAATTCTTCCCCATCAAGAGTGTACCATTCAGTGTGATATTAAAAATACATCTTATCCAACCCTAAACCCAACCCCAATATTCACCCAAACATAAGTGTGCCCTGAACTCTAACCCTAACCCTAACCCTTACCATATGGGCCCATTCATTCTAATGAATCTCATAGGCTATAATGGAGAATGGAAAAACATCCAAAATTTTTCCCCATCAAGAGTGTACCATTCAGTGTGATATTAAAAATAATCTTATCCAACCCTAAACCCAACCCCAATATTCACCCAAACATATGTGTGCCCTGAACTCTAACCCTAACCCTAACCCTTACCATATGGGCCAATTCATTCTAATGAACCTCATAGGCTATAATGGAGAATGGAAAAACATCCAAAATTTTTCTCCATCAATAGTGTACCATTCAGTGTGATATTAAAAATACATCTTAACCTACCCTAAATCAGACCCCAATTTTAAACCGAACATATGTGTGTCCTGAACTCTAACCCTAACCCTAACCCTTACCATATGGGCCCATTCATTCTACTGAATCTTCTAGGCTATAATGGAGAATGGAAAAACATCCAAAATTTTTCTCCATCAATAGTGTACCATTCAGTGTGATATGAAAAATACATCTTACCCAACCCTAAATCAGACCCCAATTTTAAACCGAACATATGTGTGTCCTGAACTCTAACCCTAACCCTAACCCTTACCATATGGGCCCATTCATTCTAATGAATCTCATACGCTATAATGGAGAATGGAAAAACATCCAAAATTTTTCCCCATCAAGAGTGTACCATTCAGTGTGATATTAAAAATACATCTTTTCGAACCCTAAACCCAACCCCAATATTCACCCAAACATAAGTGTGCCCTGAACTCTAACCCTAACCCTAACCCTTACCATATGGGCCCATTCATTCTAATGAATCTCATAGGCTATAATGGAGAATGGAAAAACATCCAAAATATTTCTCCATCAATAGTGTACCATTCAGTGTGATATTAAAAATACATCTTACCCAACCCTAAATCAGACCCCAATTTTAAACCGAACATATGTGTGTCCTGAACTCTAACCCTAACCCTAACCCTTACCATATGGGCCCATTCATTCTAATGAATCTCATAGGCTATAATGGAGAATGGAAAAACATCCAAAATTCTTCCCCATCAAGAGTGTACCATTCAGTGTGATATTAAAAATACATCTTTTCCAACCCTAAACCCAACCCCAATATTCACCCAAACATAAGTGTGCCCTGAACTCTAACCCTAACCCTAACCCTTACCATATGGGCCCATTCATTCTAATGAATCTCATAGGCTATAATGGAGAATGGAAAAACATCCAAAATTTTTCTCCATAAATAGTGTACCATTCAGTGTGATATTAAAAATACATCTTAACCTACCCTAAATCAGACCCCAATTTTAAACCGAACATATGTGTGTCCTGAACTCTAACCCTAACCCTAACCCTTACCATATGGGCCCATTCATTCTAATGAATCTTCTAGGCTATAATGGAGAATGGAAAAACATCCAAAATTTTTCTCCATCAATAGTGTACCATTCAGTGTGATATTAAAAATACATCTTACCCAACCCTAAATCAGACCCCAATTTTAAACCGAACATATTTGTGTCCTGAACTCTAACCCTAACCCTAACCCTTACCATATGGGCCCATTCATTCTAATGAATTTCATACGCTATAATGGAGAATGGAAAAACATCCAAAATTTTTCCCCATCAAGAGTGTACCATTCAGTGTGATATTAAAAATACATCTTTTCGAACCCTAAACCCAACCCCAATATTCACCCAAACATAAGTGTGCCCTGAACTCTAACCCTAACCCTAACCCTTACCATATGGGCCCATTCATTCTAATGAATCTCATAGGCTATAATGGAGAATGGAAAAACATCCAAAATTTTTTCTCCATCAATAGTGTACCATTCAGTGTGATATTAAAAATACATCTTACCCAACCCTAAACCCAACCCCAATATTCACCCAAACATAAGTGTGCCCTGAACTCTAACCCTAACCCTAACCCTTACCATATGGGCCCATTCATTCTAATGAATCTCATAGGCTATAATGGAGAATGGAAAAACATCCAAAATTTTTCTCCATCAAGAGTGTACCATTCAGTGTGATATTAAAAATACATCTTACCCAACCCTAAATCAGACCCCAATTTTAAACCGAACATATGTGTGTCCTGAACTCTAACCCTAACCCTAACCCTTACCATATGGGCCCATTCATTCTAAGGAATCTCATAGGCTATAATGGAGAATGGAAAAACATCCAAAATTTTTCTCCATCAATAGTGTACCATTCAGTGTGATATTAAAAATACATCTTACCCAACCCTAAATCAGACCCCAATTTTAAACCGAACATATGTGTGTGCTGAACTCTAACCCTAACCCTAACCCTTACCATATGGGCCCATTCATTCTAATGAATCTCATAGGCTATAATGGAGAATGGAAAAACATCCAAAATTTTTCCCCATCAAGAGTGTACCATTCAGTGTGATATTAAAAATACATCTTTTCCAACCCTAAACCCAACCCCAATATTCACCCAAACATAAGTGTGCCCTGAACTCTAACCCTAACCCTAACCCTTACCATATGGGCCCATTCATTCTAATGAATCTCATAGGATATAATGGAGAATGGAAAAACATCCAAAATTTTTCCCCATCAAGAGTGTACCATTCAGTGTGATATTAA
This sequence comes from Heteronotia binoei, assembly GCF_032191835.1. Lineage (NCBI taxonomy): Eukaryota > Metazoa > Chordata > Lepidosauria > Squamata > Gekkonidae > Heteronotia > Heteronotia binoei. The sequence continues at coordinate 22,841 of NW_026800108.1, forward strand.
AAATACATCTTATCCAACCCTAAACCCAACCCCAATATTCACCCAAACATAAGTGTGCCCTGAACTCTTACCCTAACCCTAACCCTTACCATATGGGCCCATTCATTCTAATGAATCTCATAGGCTATAATGGAGAATGGAATAGCATCCAAAATTTTTCCCCATCAAGAGTGTACCATTCAGTGTGATATTAAAAATACATCTTATCCAACCCTAAACCCAACCCCAATATTCACCCAAACATAAGGGTGCCCTGAACTCTAACCCTAACCCTAACCCTTAACATATGGGCCCATACATTCTAATGAATCTCATAGGCTATAATGGAGAATGGAATAGCATCCAAAATTTTTCCCCATCAAGAGTGTACCATTCAGTGTGATATTAAAAATACATCTTATCCAACCCTAAACCCAACCCCAATATTCACCCAAACATAAGGGTGCCCTGAACTCTAACCCTAACCCTAACCCTTAACATATGGGCCCATACATTCTAACGAATCTCATAGGCTATAATGGAGAATGGAAAAACATCCAAAATTTTTCCCCATCAAGAGTGTACCATTCAGTGTGATATCAAAAATACATCTTATCCAACCCTAAACCCAACCCCAATATTCACCCAAACATAAGTGTGCCCTAAACTCTAACCCTAACCCTAACCCTTACCATATGGGCCCATTCATTCTAATGAATCTCATAGGCTATAATGGAGAATGGAAAAACATCCAAAATTTTTCCCCATCAAGAGTGTACCATTCAGTGTGATATTAAAAATACATCTTATCCAACCCTAAACCCAACCCCAATATTCACCCAAACATAAGTGTGCCCTGAACTCTAACCCTAACCCTAACCCTTACCTTATGGGCCCATTCATTCTAAGGAATCTCATAGGCTATAATGGAGAATGGAAAAACATCCAAAATTTTTCTCCATCAATAGTGTACCATTCAGTGTGATATTAAAAATACATCTTACCCAACCCTAAATCAGACCCCAATTTTAAACCGAACATATGTGTGTCCTGAACTCTAACCCTAACCCTAACCCTTACCATATGGGCCCATTCATTCTAATGAATCTCATAGGCTATAATGGAGAATGGAAAAACATCCAAAATTCTTCCCCATCAAGAGTGTACCATTCAGTGTGATATAAAAAATACATCTTATCCAACCCTAAACCCAACCCCAATATTCACCCAAACATAAGTGTGCCCTGAACTCTAACCCTAACCCTAACCCTTACCATATGGGCCCATTCATTCTAATGAATCTCATAGGCTATAATGGAGAATGGAAAAACATCCAAAATTCTTCCCCATCAAGAGTGTACCATTCAGTGTGATATTAAAAATACATCTTATCCAACCCTAAACCCAACCCCAATATTCACCCAAACATAAGTGTGCCCTGAACTCTAACCCTAACCCTAACCCTTACCATATGGGCCCATTCATTCTAACGAATCTCATAGGCTATAATGGAGAATGGAAAAACATCCAAAATTTTTCCCCATCAAGAGTGTACCATTCAGTGTGATATCAAAAATACATCTTATCCAACCCTAAACCCAACCCCAATATTCACCCAAACATAAGTGTGCCCTAAACTCTAACCCTAACCCTAACCCTTACCATATGGGCCCATTCATTCTAATGAATCTCATAGGCTATAATGGAGAATGGAAAAACATCCAAAATTCTTCCCCATCAAGAGTGTACCATTCAGTGTGATATAAAAAATACATCTTATCCAACCCTAAACCCAACCCCAATATTCACCCAAACATAAGTGTGCCCTGAACTCTAACCCTAACCCTAACCCTTACCATATGGGCCCATTCATTCTAATGAATCTCATAGGCTATAATGGAGAATGGAAAAACATCCAAAATTCTTCCCCATCAAGAGTGTACCATTCAGTGTGATATTAAAAATACATCTTATCCAACCCTAAACCCAACCCCAATATTCACCCAAACATAAGTGTGCCCTGAACTCTAACCCTAACCCTAACCCTTACCATATGGGCCCATTCATTCTAACGAATCTCATAGGCTATAATGGAGAATGGAAAAACATCCAAAATTTTTCCCCATCAAGAGTGTACCATTCAGTGTGATATCAAAAATACATCTTATCCAACCCTAAACCCAACCCCAATATTCACCCAAACATAAGTGTGCCCTAAACTCTAACCCTAACCCTAACCCTTACCATATGGGCCCATTCATTCTAATGAATCTCATAGGCTATAATGGAGAATGGAAAAACATCCAAAATTTTTCCCCATCAAGAGTGTACCATTCAGTGTGATATTAAAAATACATCTTATCCAACCCTAAACCCAACCCCAATATTCACCTAAACATAAGTGTGCCCTGAACTCTAACCCTAACCCTAACCCTTACCTTATGGGCCCATTCATTCTAAGGAATCTCATAGGCTATAATGGAGAATGGAAAAACATCCAAAATTTTTCTCCATCAATAGTGTACCATTCAGTGTGATATTAAAAATACATCTTACCCAACCCTAAATCAGACCCCAATTTTAAACCGAACATATGTGTGTCCTGAACTCTAACCCTAACCCTAACCCTTACCATATGGGCCCATTCATTCTAATGAATCTCATAGGCTATAATGGAGAATGGAAAAACATCCAAAATTCTTCCCCATCAAGAGTGTACCATTCAGTGTGATATTAAAAATACATCTTATCCAACCCTAAACCCAACCCCAATATTCACCCAAACATAAGTGTGCCCTGAACTCTAACCCTAACCCTAACCCTTACCATATGGGCCCATTCATTCTAATGAATCTCATAGGCTATAATGGAGAATGGAAAAACATCCAAAATTCTTCCCCATCAAGAGTGTACCATTCAGTGTGATATTAAAAATACATCTTATCCAACCCTAAACCCAACCCCAATATTCACCCAAACATAAGTGTGCCCTGAACTCTAACCCTAACCCTAACCCTTACCATATGGGCCCATTCATTCTAATGAATCTCATAGGCTATAATGGAGAATGGAAAAACATCCAAAATTCTTCCCCATCAAGAGTGTACCATTCAGTGTGATATTAAAAATACATCTTATCCAACCCTAAACCCAACCCCAATATTCACCTAAACATAAGTGTGCCCTGAACTCTAACCCTAACCCTAACCCTTACCTTATGGGCCCATTCATTCTAAGGAATCTCATAGGCTATAATGGAGAATGGAAAAACATCCAAAATTTTTCTCCATCAATAGTGTACCATTCAGTGTGATATTAAAAATACATCTTACCCAACCCTAAATCAGACCCCAATTTTAAACCGAACATATGTGTGTCCTGAACTCTAACCCTAACCCTAACCCTTACCATATGGGCCCATTCATTCTAATGAATCTCATAGGCTATAATGGAGAATGGAAAAACATCCAAAATTCTTCCCCATCAAGAGTGTACCATTCAGTGTGATATTAAAAATACATCTTATCCAACCCTAAACCCAACCCCAATATTCACCCAAACATAAGTGTGCCCTGAACTCTAACCCTAACCCTAACCCTTACCATATGGGCCCATTCATTCTAATGAATCTCATAGGCTATAATGGAGAATGGAAAAACATCCAAAATTCTTCCCCATCAAGAGTGTACCATTCAGTGTGATATAAAAAATACATCTTATCCAACCCTAAACCCAACCCCAATATTCACCCAAACATAAGTGTGCCCTGAACTCTAACCCTAACCCTAACCCTTACCATATGGGCCCATTCATTCTAATGAATCTCATAGGCTATAATGGAGAATGGAAAAACATCCAAAATTCTTCCCCATCAAGAGTGTACCATTCAGTGTGATATTAAAAATACATCTTATCCAACCCTAAACACAACCCCAATATTCATCCAAACATAAGTGTGCCCTGAACTCTAACCCTAACCCTAACCCTTACCATATGGGCCCATTCATTCTAATGAATCTCATAGGCTATAATGGAGAATGGAAAAACATCCAAAATTTTTCTCCATCAATAGTGTACCATTCAGTGTGATATTAAAAATACATCTTACCCAACCCTAAATCAGACCCCAATTTTAAACCGAACATATGTGTGTCCTGAACTCTAACCCTAACCCTAACCCTTACCATATGGGCCCATTCATTCTAATGAATCTCATAGGCTATAATGGAGAATGGAAAAACATCCAAAATTTTTCTCCATCAATAGTGTACAATTCAGTGTGATATTAATAATACATCTTACCCAACCCTAAATCAGACCCCAATTTTAAACCGAACATATGTGTGTCCTGAACTCTAACCCTAACCCTAACCCTTACCATATGGGCCCATTCATTCTAATGAATCTCATACGCTATAATGGAGAATGGAAAAACATCCAAAATTTTTCCCCATCAAGAGTGTACCATTCAGTGTGATATTAAAAATACATCTTTTCCAACCCTAAACCCAACCCCAATATTCACCCAAACATAAGTGTGCCCTGAACTCTAACCCTAACCCTAACCCTTACCATATGGGCCCATTCATTCTAATGAATCTCATAGGCTATAATGGAGAATGGAAAAACATCCAAAATTTTTCTCCATCAATAGTGTACCATTCAGTGTGATATTAAAAATACATCTTACCCAACCCTAAATCAGACCCCAATTTTACACCGAACATATGTGTGTCCTGAACTCTAACCCTAACCCTAACCCTTACCATATGGGCCCATTCATTCTAATGAATCTCATAGGCTATAATGGAGAATGGAAAAACATCCAAAATTTTTCCCCATCAAGAGTGTACCATTCAGTGTGATATTAAAAATACATCTTTTCCAACCCTAAACCCAACCCCAATATTCACCCAAACATAAGTGTGCCCTGAACTCTAACCCTAACCCTAACCCTTACCATATGGGCCCATTCATTCTAATGAATCTCATAGGCTATAATGGAGAATGGAAAAACATCCAAAATTTTTCCCCATCAAGAGTGTACCATTCAGTGTGATATTAAAAATACATCTTATCCAACCCTAAACCCAACCCCAATATTCACCCAAACATAAGTGTGCCCTGAACTCTAACCCTAACCCTAACCCTTACCATATGGGCCCATTCATTCTAATGAATCTCATATGCTATAATGGAGAATGGAATAACATCCAAAATTTTTCCCCATCAAGAGTGTACCATTCAGTGTGATATTAAAAATACATCTTATCCAACCCTAAACCCAACCCCAATATTCACCCAAACATAAGGGTGCCCTGAACTCTAACCCTAACCCTAACCCTTAACATATGGGCCCATACATTCTAATGAATCTCATAGGCTATAATGGAGAATGGAAAAACATCCAAAATTTTTCCCCATCAAGAGTGTACCATTCAGTGTGATATTAAAAATACATCTTATCCAACCCTAAACCCAACCCCAATATTCACCCAAACATAAGTGTGCCCTGAACTCTAACCCTAACCCTAACCCTTACCATATGGGCCCATTCATTCTAATGAATCTCATAGGCTATAATGGAGAATGGAAAAACATCCAAAATTCTTCCCCATCAAGAGTGTACCATTCAGTGTGATATTAAAAATACATCTTATCCAACCCTAAACCCAACCCCAATATTCACCCAAACATAAGTGTGCCCTGAACTCTAACCCTAACCCTAACCCTTACCATATGGGCCCATTCATTCTAATGAATCTCATAGGCTATAATGGAGAATGGAAAAACATCCAAAATTTTTCTCCATCAATAGTGTACCATTCAGTGTGATATTAAAAATACATCTTACCCAACCCTAAATCAGACCCCAATTTTAAACCGAACATATGTGTGTCCTGAACTCTAACCCTAACCCTAACCCTTACCATATGGGCCCATTCATTCTAATGAATCTCATAGGCTATAATGGAGAATGGAAAAACATCCAAAATTTTTCTCCATCAATAGTGTACCATTCAGTGTGATATTAAAAATACATCTTACCCAACCCTAAATCAGACCCCAATTTTAAACCGAACATATGTGTGTCCTGAACTCTAACCCTAACCCTAACCCTTACCATATGGGCCCATTCATTCTAATGAATCTCATAGGCTATAATGGAGAATGGAAAAACATCCAAAATTTTTCTCCATCAATAGTGTACCATTCAGTGTGATATTAAAAATACATCTTACCCAACCCTAAATCAGACCCCAATTTTAAACCGAACATATGTGTGTCCTGAACTCTAACCCTAACCCTAACCCATACCATATGGGCCCATTCATTCTAATGAATCTCATACGCTATAATGGAGAATGGAAAAACATCCAAAATTTTTCCCCATCAAGAGTGTACCATTCAGTGTGATATTAAAAATACATCTTTTCCAACCCTAAACCCAACCCCAATATTCACCCAAACATAAGTGTGCCCTGAACTCTAACCCTAACCCTAACCCTTACCATATGGGCCCATTCATTCTAATGAATCTCATAGGCTATAATGGAGAATGGAAAAACATCCAAAATTTTTCTCCATCAATAGTGTACCATTCAGTGTGATATTAAAAATACATATTACCCAATCCTAAATCAGACCCCAATTTTAAACCGAACATATGTGTGTCCTGAACTCTAACCCTAACCCTTACCATATGGCCCATTCATTCTAATGAATCTCATAGGCTATAATGGAGAATGGAAAAACATCCAAAATTCTTCCCCATCAAGAGTGTACCATTCAGTGTGATATTAAAAATACATCTTATCCAACCCTAAACCCAACCCCAATATTCACCCAAACATAAGTGTGCCCTGAACTCTAACCCTAACCCTAACCCTTATCATATGTGCCCATTCATTCTAATGAATCTCATAGGCTATAATGGAGAATGGAAAAACATCCAAAATTCTTCCCCATCAAGAGTGTACCATTCAGTGTGATATTAAAAATTCATCTTATCCAACCCTAAACCCAACCCCAATATTCACCCAAACATAAGTGTGCCCTGAACTCTAACCCTAACCCTAACCCTTACCATATGGGCCCATTCATTCTAATGAATCTCATAGGCTATAATGGAGAATGGAAAAACATCCAAAATTCTTCCCCATCAAGAGTGTACCATTCAGTGTGATATTAAAAATACATCTTATCCAACCCTAAACCCAACCCCAATATTCACCCAAACATAAGTGTGCCCTAAACTCTAACCCTAACCCTAACCCTTACCATATGGGCCCATTCATTCTAATGAATCTCATAGGCTATAATGGAGAATGGAAAAACATCCAAAATTTTTCCCCATCAAGAGTGTACCATTCAGTGTGATATTAAAAATACATCTTATCCAACCCTAAACCCAACCCCAATATTCACCCAAACATAAGTGTGCCCTGAACTCTAACCCTAACCCTAACCCTTACCATATGGGCCCATTCATTCTAATGAATCTCATAGGCTATAATGGAGAATGGAAAAACATCCAAAATTTTTCTCCATCAATAGTGTACCATTCAGTGTGATATTAAAAATACATCTTACCCAACCCTAAATCAGACCCCAATTTTAAACCGAACATATGTGTGTCCTGAACTCTAACCCTAACCCTAACCCTTACCATATGGGCCCATTCATTCTAATGAATCTCATAGGCTATAATGGAGAATGGAAAAACATCCAAAATTTTTCTCCATCAATAGTGTACCATTCAGTGTGATATTAAAAATACATCTTACCCAACCCTAAATCAGACCCCAATTTTAAACCGAACATATGTGTGTCCTGAACTCTAACCCTAACCCTAACCCTTACCATATGGGCCCATTCATTCTAATGAATCTCATAGGCTATAATGGAGAATGGAAAAACATCCAAAATTTTTCCCCATCAAGAGTGTACCATTCAGTGTGATATTAAAAATACATCTTTTCCAACCCTAAACCCAACCCCAATATTCACCCAAACATAAGTGTGCCCTGAACTCTAACCCTAACCCTAACCCTTACCATATGGGCCCATTCATTCTAATGAATCTCATAGGCTATAATGGAGAATGGAAAAACATCCAAAATTTTTCTCCATCAATAGTGTACCATTCAGTGTGATATTAAAAATACATCTTACCCAACCCTAAATCAGACCCCAATTTTAAACCGAACATATGTGTGTCCTGAACTCTAACCCTAACCCTAACCCTTACCATATGGGCCCATTCATTCTAATGAATCTCATAGGCTATAATGGAGAATGGAAAAACATCCAAAATTTTTCTCCATCAATAGTGTACCATTCAGTGTGATATTAAAAATACATCTTACCCAACCCTAAATCAGACCCCAATTTTAAACCGAACATATGTGTGTCCTGAACTCTAACCCTAACCCTAACCCATACCATATGGGCCCATTCATTCTAATGAATCTCATACGCTATAATGGAGAATGGAAAAACATCCAAAATTTTTCCCCATCAAGAGTGTACCATTCAGTGTGATATTAAAAATACATCTTTTCCAACCCTAAACCCAACCCCAATATTCACCCAAACATAAGTGTGCCCTGAACTCTAACCCTAACCCTAACCCTTACCATATGGGCCCATTCATTCTAATGAATCTCATAGGCTATAATGGAGAATGGAAAAACATCCAAAATTTTTCTCCATCAATAGTGTACCATTCATTGTGATATTAAAAATACATCTTACCCAACCCTAAATCAGACCCCAATTTTAAACCGAACATATGTGTGTCCTGAACTCTAACCCTAACCCTAACCCTTACCATATGGGCCCATTCATTCTAATGAATCTCATAGGCTATAATGGAGAATGGAAAAACATCCAAAATTTTTCTCCATCAATAGTGTACCATTCAGTGTGATATTAAAAATACATCTTACCCAACCCTAAATCAGACCCCAATTTTAAACCGAACATATGTGTGTCCTGAACTCTAACCCTAACCCTAACCCATACCATATGGGCCCATTCATTCTAATGAATCTCATACGCTATAATGGAGAATGGAAAAACATCCAAAATTTTTCCCCATCAAGAGTGTACCATTCAGTGTGATATTAAAAATACATCTTTTCCAACCCTAAACCCAACCCCAATATTCACCCAAACATAAGTGTGCCCTGAACTCTAACCCTAACCCTAACCCTTACCATATGGGCCCATTCATTCTAATGAATCTCATAGGCTATAATGGAGAATGGAAAAACATCCAAAATTTTTCTCCATCAATAGTGTACCATTCAGTGTGATATTAAAAATACATATTACCCAATCCTAAATCAGACCCCAATTTTAAACCGAACATATGTGTGTCCTGAACTCTAACCCTAACCCTTACCATATGGCCCATTCATTCTAATGAATCTCATAGGCTATAATGGAGAATGGAAAAACATCCAAAATTCTTCCCCATCAAGAGTGTACCATTCAGTGTGATATTAAAAATACATCTTATCCAACCCTAAACCCAACCCCAATATTCACCCAAACATAAGTGTGCCCTGAACTCTAACCCTAACCCTAACCCTTACCATATGGGCCCATTCATTCTAATGAATCTCATAGGCTATAATGGAGAATGGAAAAACATCCAAAATTCTTCCCCATCAAGAGTGTACCATTCAGTGTGATATTAAAAATACATCTTATCCAACCCTAAACCCAACCCCAATATTCACCCAAACATAAGTGTGCCCTGAACTCTAACCCTAACCCTAACCCTTACCATATGGGCCCATTCATTCTAATGAATCTCATAGGCTATAATGGAGAATGGAAAAACATCCAAAATTCTTCCCCATCAAGAGTGTACCATTCAGTGTGATATTAAAAATTCATCTTATCCAACCCTAAACCCAACCCCAATATTCACCCAAACATAAGTGTGCCCTGAACTCTAACCCTAACCCTAACCCTTACCATATGGGCCCATTCATTCTAATGAATCTCATAGGCTATAATGGAGAATGGAAAAACATCCAAAATTCTTCCCCATCAAGAGTGTACCATTCAGTGTGATATTAAAAATACATCTTATCCAACCCTAAACCCAACCCCAATATTCACCCAAACATAAGTGTGACCTAAACTCTAACCCTAACCCTAACCCTTACCATATGGGCCCATTCATTCTAATGAATCTCATAGGCTATAATGGAGAATGGAAAAACATCCAAAATTTTTCCCCATCAAGAGTGTACCATTCAGTGTGATATTAAAAATACATCTTATCCAACCCTAAACCCAACCCCAATATTCACCCAAACATAAGTGTGCCCTGAACTCTAACCCTAACCCTAACCCTTACCATATGGGCCCATTCATTCTAATGAATCTCATAGGCTATAATGGAGAATGGAAAAACATCCAAAATTTTTCTCCATCAATAGTGTACCATTCAGTGTGATATTAAAAATACATCTTACCCAACCCTAAATCAGACCCCAATTTTAAACTGAACATATGTGTGTCCTGAACTCTAACCCTAACCCTAACCCTTACCATATGGGCCCATTCATTCTAATGAATCTCATAGGCTATAATGGAGAATGGAAAAACATCCAAAATTCTTCCCCATCAAGAGTGTACCATTCAGTGTGATATTGAAAATACATCTTATCCAACCCTAAACCCAACCCCAATATTCACCCAAACATAAGTGTGCCCTGAACTCTAACCCTAACCCTAACCCTTACCATATGGGCCCATTCATTCTAATGAATCTCATAGGCTATAATGGAGAATGGAAAAACATCCAAAATTCTTCCCCATCAAGAGTGTACCATTCAGTGTGATATTAAAAATACATCTTATCCAACCCTAAACCCAACCCCAATATTCACCCAAACATAAGTGTGCCCTGAACTCTAACCCTAACCCTAACCCTTATCATATGGGCCCATTCATTCTAATGAATCTCATAGGCTATAATGGAGAATGGAAAAACATCCAAAATTCTTCCCCATCAAGAGTGTACCATTCAGTGTGATATTAAAAATTCATCTTATCCAACCCTAAACCCAACCCCAATATTCACCCAAACATAAGTGTGCCCTGAACTCTAACCCTAACCCTAACCCTTACCATATGGGCCCATTCATTCTAATGAATCTCATAGGCTATAATGGAGAATGGAAAAACATCCAAAATTCTTCCCCATCAAGAGTGTACCATTCAGTGTGATATTAAAAATACATCTTATCCAACCCTAAACCCAACCCCAATATTCACCCAAACATAAGTGTGCCCTAAACTCTAACCCTAACCCTAACCCTTACCATATGGGCCCATTCATTCTAATGAATCTCATAGGCTATAATGGAGAATGGAAAAACATCCAAAATTTTTCCCCATCAAGAGTGTACCATTCAGTGTGATATTAAAAATACATCTTATCCAACCCTAAACCCAACCCCAATATTCACCCAAACATAAGTGTGCCCTGAACTCTAACCCTAACCCTAACCCTTACCATATGGGCCCATTCATTCTAATGAATCTCATAGGCTATAATGGAGAATGGAAAAACATCCAAAATTTTTCTCCATCAATAGTGTACCATTCAGTGTGATATTAAAAATACATCTTACCCAACCCTAAATCAGACCCCAATTTTAAACCGAACATATGTGTGTCCTGAACTCTAACCCTAACCCTAACCCTTACCATATGGGCCCATTCATTCTAATGAATCTCATAGGCTATAATGGAGAATGGAAAAACATCCAAAATTTTTCTCCATCAATAGTGTACCATTCAGTGTGATATTAAAAATACATCTTACCCAACCCTAAATCAGACCCCAATTTTAAACCGAACATATGTGTGTCCTGAACTCTAACCCTAACCCTAACCCTTACCATATGGGCCCATTCATTCTAATGAATCTCATAGGCTATAATGGAGAATGGAAAAACATCCAAAATTTTTCCCCATCAAGAGTGTACCATTCAGTGTGATATTAAAAATACATCTTTTCCAACCCTAAACCCAACCCCAATATTCACCCAAACATAAGTGTGCCCTGAACTCTAACCCTAACCCTAACCCTTACCATATGGGCCCATTCATTCTAATGAATCTCATAGGCTATAATGGAGAATGGAAAAACATCCAAAATTTTTCTCCATCAATAGTGTACCATTCAGTGTGATATTAAAAATACATCTTACCCAACCCTAAATCAGACCCCAATTTTAAACCGAACATATGTGTGTCCTGAACTCTAACCCTAACCCTAACCCTTACCATATGGGCCCATTCATTCTAATGAATCTCATAGGCTATAATGGAGAATGGAAAAACATCCAAAATTTTTCTCCATCAATAGTGTACCATTCAGTGTGATATTAAAAATACATCTTACCCAACCCTAAATCAGACCCCAATTTTAAACCGAACATATGTGTGTCCTGAACTCTAACCCTAACCCTAACCCATACCATATGGGCCCATTCATTCTAATGAATCTCATACGCTATAATGGAGAATGGAAAAACATCCAAAATTTTTCCCCATCAAGAGTGTACCATTCAGTGTGATATTAAAAATACATCTTTTCCAACCCTAAACCCAACCCCAATATTCACCCAAACATAAGTGTGCCCTGAACTCTAACCCTAACCCTAACCCTTACCATATGGGCCCATTCATTCTAATGAATCTCATAGGCTATAATGGAGAATGGAAAAACATCCAAAATTTTTCTCCATCAATAGTGTACCATTCAGTGTGATATTAAAAATACATCTTACCCAACCCTAAATCAGACCCCAATTTTAAACCGAACATATGTGTGTCCTGAACTCTAACCCTAACCCTAACCCTTACCATATGGGCCCATTCATTCTAATGAATCTCATAGGCTATAATGGAGAATGGAAAAACATCCAAAATTTTTCTCCATCAATAGTGTACCATTCAGTGTGATATTAAAAATACATCTTACCCAACCCTAAATCAGACCCCAATTTTAAACCGAACATATGTGTGTCCTGAACTCTAACCCTAACCCTAACCCTTACCATATGGGCCCATTCATTCTAATGAATCTCATAGGCTATAATGGAGAATGGAAAAACATCCAAAATTCTTCCCCATCAAGAGTGTACCATTCAGTGTGATATTAAAAATACATCTTATCCAACCCTAAACCCAACCCCAATATTCACCCAAACATAAGTGTGCCCTAAACTCTAACCCTAACCCTAACCCTTACCATATGGGCCCATTCATTCTAATGAATCTCATAGGCTATAATGGAGAATGGAAAAACATCCAAAATTTTTCCCCATCAAGAGTGTACCATTCAGTGTGATATTAAAAATACATCTTATCCAACCCTAAACCCAACCCCAATATTCACCCAAACATAAGTGTGCCCTGAACTCTAACCCTAACCCTAACCCTTACCATATGGGCCCATTCATTCTAATGAATCTCATAGGCTATAATGGAGAATGGAAAAACATCCAAAATTTTTCTCCATCAATAGTGTACCATTCAGTGTGATATTAAAAATACATCTTACCCAACCCTAAATCAGACCCCAATTTTAAACCGAACATATGTGTGTCCTGAACTCTAACCCTAACCCTAACCCTTACCATATGGGCCCATTCATTCTAATGAATCTCATAGGCTATAATGGAGAATGGAAAAACATCCAAAATTTTTCTCCATCAATAGTGTACCATTCAGTGTGATATTAAAAATACATCTTACCCAACCCTAAATCAGACCCCAATTTTAAACCGAACATATGTGTGTCCTGAACTCTAACCCTAACCCTAACCCTTACCATATGGGCCCATTCATTCTAATGAATCTCAAAGGCTATAATGGAGAATGGAAAAACATCCAAAATTTTTCCCCATCAAGAGTGTACCATTCAGTGTGATATTAAAAATACATCTTTTCCAACCCTAAACCCAACCCCAATATTCACCCAAACATAAGTGTGCCCTGAACTCTAACCCTAACCCTAACCCTTACCATATGGGCCCATTCATTCTAATGAATCTCATAGGCTATAATGGAGAATGGAAAAACATCCAAAATTTTTCTCCATCAATAGTGTACCATTCAGTGTGATATTAAAAATACATCTTACCCAACCCTAAATCAGACCCCAATTTTAAACCGAACATATGTGTGTCCTGAACTCTAACCCTAACCCTAACCCTTACCATATGGGCCCATTCATTCTAATGAATCTCATAGGCTATAATGGAGAATGGAAAAACATCCAAAATTTTTCTCCATCAATAGTGTACCATTCAGTGTGATATTAAAAATACATCTTACCCAACCCTAAATCAGACCCCAATTTTAAACCGAACATATGTGTGTCCTGAACTCTAACCCTAACCCTAACCCATACCATATGGGCCCATTCATTCTAATGAATCTCATACGCTATAATGGAGAATGGAAAAACATCCAAAATTTTTCCCCATCAAGAGTGTACCATTCAGTGTGATATTAAAAATACATCTTTTCCAACCCTAAACCCAACCCCAATATTCACCCAAACATAAGTGTGCCCTGAACTCTAACCCTAACCCTAACCCTTACCATATGGGCCCATTCATTCTAATGAATCTCATAGGCTATAATGGAGAATGGAAAAACATCCAAAATTTTTCTCCATCAATAGTGTACCATTCAGTGTGATATTAAAAATACATCTTACCCAACCCTAAATCAGACCCCAATTTTAAACCGAACATATGTGTGTCCTGAACTCTAACCCTAACCCTAACCCTTACCATATGGGCCCATTCATTCTAATGAATCTCATAGGCTATAATGGAGAATGGAAAAACATCCAAAATTTTTCTCCATCAATAGTGTACCATTCAGTGTGATATTAAAAATACATCTTACCCAACCCTAAATCAGACCCCAATTTTAAACCGAACATATGTGTGTCCTGAACTCTAACCCTAACCCTAACCCATACCATATGGGCCCATTCATTCTAATGAATCTCATACGCTATAATGGAGAATGGAAAAACATCCAAAATTTTTCCCCATCAAGAGTGTACCATTCAGTGTGATATTAAAAATACATCTTTTCCAACCCTAAACCCAACCCCAATATTCACCCAAACATAAGTGTGCCCTGAACTCTAACCCTAACCCTAACCCTTACCATATTGGCCCATTCATTCTAATGAATCTCATAGGCTATAATGGAGAATGGAAAAACATCCAAAATTTTTCTCCATCAATAGTGTACCATTCAGTGTGATATTAAAAATACATATTACCCAATCCTAAATCAGACCCCAATTTTAAACCGAACATATGTGTGTCCTGAACTCTAACCCTAACCCTTACCATATGGCCCATTCATTCTAATGAATCTCATAGGCTATAATGGAGAATGGAAAAACATCCAAAATTCTTCCCCATCAAGAGCGTACCATTCAGTGTGATATTAAAAATACATCTTATCCAACCCTAAACCCAACCCCAATATTCACCCAAACATAAGTGTGCCCTGAACTCTAACCCTAACCCTAACCCTTACCATATGGGCCCATTCATTCTAATGAATCTCATAGGCTATAATGGAGAATGGAAAAACATCCAAAATTCTTCCCCATCAAGAGTGTACCATTCAGTGTGATATTAAAAATACATCTTATCCAACCCTAAACCCAACCCCAATATTCACCCAAACATAAGTGTGCCCTGAACTCTAACCCTAACCCTAACCCTTACCATATGGGCCGATTCATTCTAATGAATCTCATAGGCTATAATGGAGAATGGAAAAACATCCAAAATTCTTCCCCATCAAGAGTGTACCATTCAGTGTGATATTAAAAATTCATCTTATCCAACCCTAAACCCAACCCCAATATTCACCCAAACATAAGTGTGCCCTGAACTCTAACCCTAACCCTAACCCTTACCATATGGGCCCATTCATTCTAATGAATCTCATAGGCTATAATGTAGAATGGAAAAACATCCAAAATTCTTCCCCATCAAGAGTGTACCATTCAGTGTGATATTAAAAATACATCTTATCCAACCCTAAACCCAACCCCAATATTCACCCAAACATAAGTGTGCCCTAAACTCTAACCCTAACCCTAACCCTTACCATATGGGCCCATTCATTCTAATGAATCTCATAGGCTATAATGGAGAATGGAAAAACATCCAAAATTTTTCCCCATCAAGAGTGTACCATTCAGTGTGATATTAAAAATACATCTTATCCAACCCTAAACCCAACCCCAATATTCACCCAAACATAAGTGTGCCCTGAACTCTAACCCTAACCCTAACCCTTACCATATGGGCCCATTCATTCTAATGAATCTCATAGGCTATAATGGAGAATGGAAAAACATCCAAAATTTTTCTCCATCAATAGTGTACCATTCAGTGTGATATTAAAAATACATCTTACCCAACCCTAAATCAGACCCCAATTTTAAACTGAACATATGTGTGTCCTGAACTCTAACCCTAACCCTAACCCTTACCATATGGGCCCATTCATTCTAATGAATCTCATAGGCTATAATGGAGAATGGAAAAACATCCAAAATTATTCCCCATCAAGAGTGTACCATTCAGTGTGATATTAAAAATACATCTTATCCAACCCTAAACCCAACCCCAATATTCACCCAAACATAAGTGTGCCCTGAACTCTAACCCTAACCCTAACCCTTACCATATGGGCCAATTCATTCTAATGAATCTCATAGGCTATAATGGAGAATGGAAAAACATCCAAAATTCTTCCCCATCAAGAGTGTACCATTCAGTGTGACATTAAAAATACATCTTATCCAACCCTAAACACAACCCCAATATTCACCCAAACATAAGTGTGCCCTGAACTCTAACCCTAACCCTAACCCTTACCATATGGGCCCATTCATTCTAATGAATCTCATAGGCTATAATGGAGAATGGAAAAACATCCAAAATTCTTCCCCATCAAGAGTGTACCATTCAGTGTGATATTAAAAATACATCTTATCCAACCCTAAACCCAACCCCAATATTCACCCAAACATAAGTGTGCCCTAAACTCTAACCCTAACCCTAACCCTTACCATATGGGCCCATTCATTCTAATGAATCTCATAGGCTATAATGGAGAATGGAAAAACATCCAAAATTTTTCCCCATCAAGAGTGTACCATTCAGTGTGATATTAAAAATACATCTTATCCAACCCTAAACCCAACCCCAATATTCACCCAAACATAAGTGTGCCCTGAACTCTAACCCTAACCCTAACCCTTACCATATGGGCCCATTCATTCTAATGAATCTCATAGGCTATAATGGAGAATGGAAAAACATCCAAAATTTTTCTCCATCAATAGTGTACCATTCAGTGTGATATTAAAAATACATCTTACCCAACCCTAAATCAGACCCCAATTTTAAACTGAACATATGTGTGTCCTGAACTCTAACCCTAACCCTAACCCTTACCATATGGGCCCATTCATTCTAATGAATCTCATAGGCTATAATGGAGAATGGAAAAACATCCAAAATTCTTCCCCATCAAGAGTGTACCATTCAGTGTGATATTAAAAATACATCTTATCCAACCCTAAACCCAACCCCAATATTCACCCAAACATAAGTGTGCCCTGAACTCTAACCCTAACCCTAACCCTTACCATATGGGCCAATTCATTCTAATGAATCTCATAGGCTATAATGGAGAATGGAAAAACATCCAAAATTCTTCCCCATCAAGAGTGTACCATTCAGTGTGACATTAAAAATACATCTTATCCAACCCTAAACACAACCCCAATATTCACCCAAACATAAGTGTGCCCTGAACTCTAACCCTAACCCTAACCCTTACCATATGGGTCCATTCATTCTAATGAATCTCATAGGCTATAATGGAGAATGGAAAAACATCCAAAATTCTTCCCCATCAAGAGTGTACCATTCAGTGTGATATTAAAAATACATCTTATCCAACCCTAAACCCAACCCCAATATTCACCCAAACATAAGTGTGCCCTGAACTCTAACCCTAACCCTAACCCTTACCATATGGGCCCATTCATTCTAATGAATCTCATAGGCTATAATGGAGAATGGAAAAACATCCAAAATTTTTCTCCATCAATAGTGTACCATTCAGTGTGATATTAAAAATACATCTTACCCAACCCTAAATCAGACCCCAATTTTAAACCGAACATATGTGTGTCCTGAACTCTAACCCTAACCCTTACCATATGGGCCCATTCATTCTAATGAATCTCATACGCTATAATGGAGAATGGAAAAACATCCAAAATTTTTCTCCATCAATAGTGTACCATTCAGTGTGATATTAAAAATACATCTTACCCAACCCTAAATCAGACCCCAATTTTAAACCGAACATATGTGTGTCCTGAACTCTAACCCTAACCCTAACCCTTACCATATGGGCCCATTCATTCTAATGAATCTCATACGCTATAATGGAGAATGGAAAAACATCCAAAATTTTTCCCCATCAAGAGTGTACCATTCAGTGTGATATTAAAAATACATCTTTTCCAACCCTAAACCCAACCCCAATATTCACCCAAACATTAGTGTGCCCTGAACTCTAACCCTAACCCTAACCCTTACCATATGGGCCCATTCATTCTATTGAATCTCATAGGCTATAATGGAGAATGGAAAAACATCCAAAATTTTTCTCCATCAATAGTGTACCATTCAGTGTGATATTAAAAATACATCTTACCCAACCCTAAATCAGACCCCAATTTTAAATCGAACATATGTGTGTCCTGAACTCTAACCCTAACCCTAACCCTTACCATATGGGCCCATTCATTCTAATGAATCTCATAGGCTATAATGGAGAATGGAAAAACATCCAAAATTCTTCCCCATCAAGAGTGTACCATACAGTGTGATATTAAAAATACATCTTTTCCAACCCTAAACCCAACCCCAATATTCACCCAAACATAAGTGTGCCCTGAACTCTAACCCTAACCCTTACCATATGGGCCCATTCATTCTAATGAATCTCATAGGCTATAATGGAGAATGGAAAAACATCCAAAATTTTTCCCCATCAAGAGTGTACCATTCAGTGTGATATTAAAAATACATCTTATCCAACCCTAAACCCAACCCCAATATTCACCCAAACATAAGTGTGCCCTGAACTCTAACCCTAACCCTAACCCTTACCATATGGGCCCATTCATTCTAATGAATCTCATACGCTATAATGGAGAATGGAAAAACATCCAAAATTTTTCCCCATCAAGAGTGTACCATTCAGTGTGATATTAAAAATACATCTTTTCCAACCCTAAACCCAACCCCAATATTCACCCAAACATTAGTGTGCCCTGAACTCTAACCCTAACCCTAACCCTTACCATATGGGCCCATTCATTCTATTGAATCTCATAGGCTATAATGGAGAATGGAAAAACATCCAAAATTTTTCTCCATCAATAGTGTACCATTCAGTGTGATATTAAAAATACATCTTACCCAACCCTAAATCAGACCCCAATTTTAAATCGAACATATGTGTGTCCTGAACTCTAACCCTAACCCTAACCCTTACCATATGGGCCCATTCATTCTAATGAATCTCATAGGCTATAATGGAGAATGGAAAAACATCCAAAATTCTTCCCCATCAAGAGTGTACCATACAGTGTGATATTAAAAATACATCTTTTCCAACCCTAAACCCAACCCCAATATTCACCCAAACATAAGTGTGCCCTGAACTCTAACCCTAACCCTTACCATATGGGCCCATTCATTCTAATGAATCTCATAGGCTATAATGGAGAATGGAAAAACATCCAAAATTTTTCCCCATCAAGAGTGTACCATTCAGTGTGATATTAAAAATACATCTTATCCAACCCTAAACCCAACCCCAATATTCACCCAAACATAAGTGTGCCCTGAACTCTAACCCTAACCCTAACCCTTACCATATGGGCCCATTCATTCTAATGAATCTCATAGGCTATAATGGAGAATGGAAAAACATCCAAAATTTTTCTCCATCAATAGTGTACCATTCAGTGTGATATTAAAAATACATCTTACCCAACCCTAAATCAGACCCCAATTTTAAACTGAACATATGTGTGTCCTGAACTCTAACCCTAACCCTAACCCTTACCATATGGGCCCATTCATTCTAATGAATCTCATAGGCTATAATGGAGAATGGAAAAACATCCAAAATTCTTCCCCATCAAGAGTGTACCATTCAGTGTGATATTAAAAATACATCTTATCCAACCCTAAACCCAACCCCAATATTCACCCAAACATAAGTGTGCCCTGAACTCTAACCCTAACCCTAACCCTTACCATATGGGCCAATTCATTCTAATGAATCTCATAGGCTATAATGGAGAATGGAAAAACATCCAAAATTCTTCCCCATCAAGAGTGTACCATTCAGTGTGACATTAAAAATACATCTTATCCAACCCTAAACACAACCCCAATATTCACCCAAACATAAGTGTGCCCTGAACTCTAACCCTAACCCTAACCCTTACCATATGGGTCCATTCATTCTAATGAATCTCATAGGCTATAATGGAGAATGGAAAAACATCCAAAATTCTTCCCCATCAAGAGTGTACCATTCAGTGTGATATTAAAAATACATCTTATCCAACCCTAAACCCAACCCCAATATTCACCCAAACATAAGTGTGCCCTGAACTCTAACCCTAACCCTAACCCTTACCATATGGGCCCATTCATTCTAATGAATCTCATAGGCTATAATGGAGAATGGAAAAACATCCAAAATTTTTCTCCATCAATAGTGTACCATTCAGTGTGATATTAAAAATACATCTTACCCAACCCTAAATCAGACCCCAATTTTAAACCGAACATATGTGTGTCCTGAACTCTAACCCTAACCCTAACCCATACCATATGGGCCCATTCATTCTAATGAATCTCATACGCTATAATGGAGAATGGAAAAACATCCAAAATTTTTCCCCATCAAGAGTGTACCATTCAGTGTGATATTAAAAATACATCTTTTCCAACCCTAAACCCAACCCCAATATTCACCCAAACATAAGTGTGCCCTGAACTCTAACCCTAACCCTAACCCTTACCATATGGGCCCATTCATTCTAATGAATCTCATAGGCTATAATGGAGAATGGAAAAACATCCAAAATTTTTCTCCATCAATAGTGTACCATTCAGTGTGATATTAAAAATACGTATTACCCAATCCTAAATCAGACCCCAATTTTAAACCGAACATATGTGTGTCCTGAACTCTAACCCTAACCCTTACCATATGGCCCATTCATTCTAATGAATCTCATAGGCTATAATGGAGAATGGAAAAACATCCAAAATTCTTCCCCATCAAGAGTGTACCATTCAGTGTGATATTAAAAATACATCTTATCCAACCCTAAACCCAACCCCAATATTCACCCAAACATATGTGTGCCCTGAACTCTAACCCTAACCCTAACCCTTACCATATGGGCCCATTCATTCTAATGAATCTCATAGGCTATAATGGAGAATGGAAAAACATCCAAAATTCTTCCCCATCAAGAGTGTACCATTCAGTGTGATATTAAAAATACATCTTATCCAACCCTAAACCCAACCCCAATATTCACCCAAACATAAGTGTGCCCTGAACTCTAACCCTAACCCTAACCCTTACCATATGGGCCGATTCATTCTAATGAATCTCATAGGCTATAATGGAGAATGGAAAAACATCCAAAATTCTTCCCCATCAAGAGTGTACCATTCAGTGTGATATTAAAAATTCATCTTATCCAACCCTAAACCCAACCCCAATATTCACCCAAACATAAGTGTGCCCTGAAATCTAACCCTAACCCTAACCCTTACCATATGGGCCCATTCATTCTAATGAATCTCATAGGCTATAATGTAGAATGGAAAAACATCCAAAATTCTTCCCCATCAAGAGTGTACCATTCAGTGTGATATTAAAAATACATCTTATCCAACCCTAAACCCAACCCCAATATTCACCCAAACATAAGTGTGCCCTAAACTCTAACCCTAACCCTAACCCTTACCATATGGGCCCATTCATTCTAATGAATCTCATAGGCTATAATGGAGAATGGAAAAACATCCAAAATTTTTCCCCATCAAGAGTGTACCATTCAGTGTGATATTAAAAATACATCTTATCCAACCCTAAACCCAACCCCAATATTCACCCAAACATAAGTGTGCCCTGAACTCTAACCCTAACCCTAACCCTTACCATATGGGCCCATTCATTCTAATGAATCTCATAGGCTATAATGGAGAATGGAAAAACATCCAAAATTTTTCTCCATCAATAGTGTACCATTCAGTGTGATATTAAAAATACATCTTACCCAACCCTAAATCAGACCCCAATTTTAAACTGAACATATGTGTGTCCTGAACTCTAACCCTAACCCTAACCCTTACCATATGGGCCCATTCATTCTAATGAATCTCATAGGCTATAATGGAGAATGGAAAAACATCCAAAATTATTCCCCATCAAGAGTGTACCATTCAGTGTGATATTAAAAATACATCTTATCCAACCCTAAACCCAACCCCAATATTCACCCAAACATAAGTGTGCCCTGAACTCTAACCCTAACCCTAACCCTTACCATATGGGCCAATTCATTCTAATGAATCTCATAGGCTATAATGGAGAATGGAAAAACATCCAAAATTCTTCCCCATCAAGAGTGTACCATTCAGTGTGACATTAAAAATACATCTTATCCAACCCTAAACACAACCCCAATATTCACCCAAACATAAGTGTGCCCTGAACTCTAACCCTAACCCTAACCCTTACCATATGGGCCCATTCATTCTAATGAATCTCATAGGCTATAATGGAGAATGGAAAAACATCCAAAATTCTTCCCCATCAAGAGTGTACCATTCAGTGTGATATTAAAAATACATCTTATCCAACCCTAAACCCAACCCCAATATTCACCCAAACATAAGTGTGCCCTAAACTCTAACCCTAACCCTAACCCTTACCATATGGGCCCATTCATTCTAATGAATCTCATAGGCTATAATGGAGAATGGAAAAACATCCAAAATTTTTCCCCATCAAGAGTGTACCATTCAGTGTGATATTAAAAATACATCTTATCCAACCCTAAACCCAACCCCAATATTCACCCAAACATAAGTGTGCCCTGAACTCTAACCCTAACCCTAACCCTTACCATATGGGCCCATTCATTCTAATGAATCTCATAGGCTATAATGGAGAATGGAAAAACATCCAAAATTTTTCTCCATCAATAGTGTACCATTCAGTGTGATATTAAAAATACATCTTACCCAACCCTAAATCAGACCCCAATTTTAAACTGAACATATGTGTGTCCTGAACTCTAACCCTAACCCTAACCCTTACCATATGGGCCCATTCATTCTAATGAATCTCATAGGCTATAATGGAGAATGGAAAAACATCCAAAATTCTTCCCCATCAAGAGTGTACCATTCAGTGTGATATTAAAAATACATCTTATCCAACCCTAAACCCAACCCCAATATTCACCCAAACATAAGTGTGCCCTGAACTCTAACCCTAACCCTAACCCTTACCATATGGGCCAATTCATTCTAATGAATCTCATAGGCTATAATGGAGAATGGAAAAACATCCAAAATTCTTCCCCATCAAGAGTGTACCATTCAGTGTGACATTAA
Organism: Heteronotia binoei; assembly: GCF_032191835.1. NCBI lineage: Eukaryota > Metazoa > Chordata > Lepidosauria > Squamata > Gekkonidae > Heteronotia > Heteronotia binoei. The sequence continues at coordinate 46,657 of NW_026800108.1, forward strand.
AAATACATCTTATCCAACCCTAAACACAACCCCAATATTCACCCAAACATAAGTGTGCCCTGAACTCTAACCCTAACCCTAACCCTTACCATATGGGTCCATTCATTCTAATGAATCTCATAGGCTATAATGGAGAATGGAAAAACATCCAAAATTCTTCCCCATCAAGAGTGTACCATTCAGTGTGATATTAAAAATACATCTTATCCAACCCTAAACCCAACCCCAATATTCACCCAAACATAAGTGTGCCCTGAACTCTAACCCTAACCCTTACCATATGGGCCCATTCATTCTAATGAATCTCATAGGCTATAATGGAGAATGGAAAAACATCCAAAATTTTTCTCCATCAATAGTGTACCATTCAGTGTGATATTAAAAATACATCTTACCCAACCCTAAATCAGACCCCAATTTTAAACCGAACATATGTGTGTCCTGAACTCTAACCCTAACCCTTACCATATGGGCCCATTCATTCTAATGAATCTCATACGCTATAATGGAGAATGGAAAAACATCCAAAATTTTTCTCCATCAATAGTGTACCATTCAGTGTGATATTAAAAATACATCTTACCCAACCCTAAATCAGACCCCAATTTTAAACCGAACATATGTGTGTCCTGAACTCTAACCCTAACCCTAACCCTTACCATATGGGCCCATTCATTCTAATGAATCTCATACGCTATAATGGAGAATGGAAAAACATCCAAAATTTTTCCCCATCAAGAGTGTACCATTCAGTGTGATATTAAAAATACATCTTTTCCAACCCTAAACCCAACCCCAATATTCACCCAAACATTAGTGTGCCCTGAACTCTAACCCTAACCCTAACCCTTACCATATGGGCCCATTCATTCTATTGAATCTCATAGGCTATAATGGAGAATGGAAAAACATCCAAAATTTTTCTCCATCAATAGTGTACCATTCAGTGTGATATTAAAAATACATCTTACCCAACCCTAAATCAGACCCCAATTTTAAATCGAACATATGTGTGTCCTGAACTCTAACCCTAACCCTAACCCTTACCATATGGGCCCATTCATTCTAATGAATCTCATAGGCTATAATGGAGAATGGAAAAACATCCAAAATTCTTCCCCATCAAGAGTGTACCATACAGTGTGATATTAAAAATACATCTTTTCCAACCCTAAACCCAACCCCAATATTCACCCAAACATAAGTGTGCCCTGAACTCTAACCCTAACCCTTACCATATGGGCCCATTCATTCTAATGAATCTCATAGGCTATAATGGAGAATGGAAAAACATCCAAAATTTTTCCCCATCAAGAGTGTACCATTCAGTGTGATATTAAAAATACATCTTATCCAACCCTAAACCCAACCCCAATATTCACCCAAACATAAGTGTGCCCTGAACTCTAACCCTAACCCTAACCCTTACCATATGGGCCCATTCATTCTAATGAATCTCATACGCTATAATGGAGAATGGAAAAACATCCAAAATTTTTCCCCATCAAGAGTGTACCATTCAGTGTGATATTAAAAATACATCTTTTCCAACCCTAAACCCAACCCCAATATTCACCCAAACATTAGTGTGCCCTGAACTCTAACCCTAACCCTAACCCTTACCATATGGGCCCATTCATTCTATTGAATCTCATAGGCTATAATGGAGAATGGAAAAACATCCAAAATTTTTCTCCATCAATAGTGTACCATTCAGTGTGATATTAAAAATACATCTTACCCAACCCTAAATCAGACCCCAATTTTAAATCGAACATATGTGTGTCCTGAACTCTAACCCTAACCCTAACCCTTACCATATGGGCCCATTCATTCTAATGAATCTCATAGGCTATAATGGAGAATGGAAAAACATCCAAAATTCTTCCCCATCAAGAGTGTACCATACAGTGTGATATTAAAAATACATCTTTTCCAACCCTAAACCCAACCCCAATATTCACCCAAACATAAGTGTGCCCTGAACTCTAACCCTAACCCTTACCATATGGGCCCATTCATTCTAATGAATCTCATAGGCTATAATGGAGAATGGAAAAACATCCAAAATTTTTCCCCATCAAGAGTGTACCATTCAGTGTGATATTAAAAATACATCTTATCCAACCCTAAACCCAACCCCAATATTCACCCAAACATAAGTGTGCCCTGAACTCTAACCCTAACCCTAACCCTTACCATATGGGCCCATTCATTCTAATGAATCTCATAGGCTATAATGGAGAATGGAAAAACATCCAAAATTTTTCTCCATCAATAGTGTACCATTCAGTGTGATATTAAAAATACATCTTACCCAACCCTAAATCAGACCCCAATTTTAAACTGAACATATGTGTGTCCTGAACTCTAACCCTAACCCTAACCCTTACCATATGGGCCCATTCATTCTAATGAATCTCATAGGCTATAATGGAGAATGGAAAAACATCCAAAATTCTTCCCCATCAAGAGTGTACCATTCAGTGTGATATTAAAAATACATCTTATCCAACCCTAAACCCAACCCCAATATTCACCCAAACATAAGTGTGCCCTGAACTCTAACCCTAACCCTAACCCTTACCATATGGGCCAATTCATTCTAATGAATCTCATAGGCTATAATGGAGAATGGAAAAACATCCAAAATTCTTCCCCATCAAGAGTGTACCATTCAGTGTGACATTAAAAATACATCTTATCCAACCCTAAACACAACCCCAATATTCACCCAAACATAAGTGTGCCCTGAACTCTAACCCTAACCCTAACCCTTACCATATGGGTCCATTCATTCTAATGAATCTCATAGGCTATAATGGAGAATGGAAAAACATCCAAAATTCTTCCCCATCAAGAGTGTACCATTCAGTGTGATATTAAAAATACATCTTATCCAACCCTAAACCCAACCCCAATATTCACCCAAACATAAGTGTGCCCTGAACTCTAACCCTAACCCTAACCCTTACCATATGGGCCCATTCATTCTAATGAATCTCATAGGCTATAATGGAGAATGGAAAAACATCCAAAATTTTTCTCCATCAATAGTGTACCATTCAGTGTGATATTAAAAATACATCTTACCCAACCCTAAATCAGACCCCAATTTTAAACCGAACATATGTGTGTCCTGAACTCTAACCCTAACCCTAACCCATACCATATGGGCCCATTCATTCTAATGAATCTCATACGCTATAATGGAGAATGGAAAAACATCCAAAATTTTTCCCCATCAAGAGTGTACCATTCAGTGTGATATTAAAAATACATCTTTTCCAACCCTAAACCCAACCCCAATATTCACCCAAACATAAGTGTGCCCTGAACTCTAACCCTAACCCTAACCCTTACCATATGGGCCCATTCATTCTAATGAATCTCATAGGCTATAATGGAGAATGGAAAAACATCCAAAATTTTTCTCCATCAATAGTGTACCATTCAGTGTGATATTAAAAATACATCTTACCCAACCCTAAATCAGACCCCAATTTTAAACCGAACATATGTGTGTCCTGAACTCTAACCCTAACCCTAACCCTTACCATATGGGCCCATTCATTCTAATGAATCTCATAGGCTATAATGGAGAATGGAAAAACATCCAAAATTTTTCTCCATCAATAGTGTACCATTCAGTGTGATATTAAAAATACATCTTACCCAACCCTAAATCAGACCCCAATTTTAAACCGAACATATGTGTGTCCTGAACTCTAACCCTAACCCTAACCCATACCATATGGGCCCATTCATTCTAATGAATCTCATACGCTATAATGGAGAATGGAAAAACATCCAAAATTTTTCCCCATCAAGAGTGTACCATTCAGTGTGATATTAAAAATACATCTTTTCCAACCCTAAACCCAACCCCAATATTCACCCAAACATAAGTGTGCCCTGAACTCTAACCCTAACCCTAACCCTTACCATATGGGCCCATTCATTCTAATGAATCTCATAGGCTATAATGGAGAATGGAAAAACATCCAAAATTTTTCTCCATCAATAGTGTACCATTCAGTGTGATATTAAAAATACGTATTACCCAATCCTAAATCAGACCCCAATTTTAAACCGAACATATGTGTGTCCTGAACTCTAACCCTAACCCTTACCATATGGCCCATTCATTCTAATGAATCTCATAGGCTATAATGGAGAATGGAAAAACATCCAAAATTCTTCCCCATCAAGAGTGTACCATTCAGTGTGATATTAAAAATACATCTTATCCAACCCTAAACCCAACCCCAATATTCACCCAAACATATGTGTGCCCTGAACTCTAACCCTAACCCTAACCCTTACCATATGGGCCCATTCATTCTAATGAATCTCATAGGCTATAATGGAGAATGGAAAAACATCCAAAATTCTTCCCCATCAAGAGTGTACCATTCAGTGTGATATTAAAAATACATCTTATCCAACCCTAAACCCAACCCCAATATTCACCCAAACATAAGTGTGCCCTGAACTCTAACCCTAACCCTAACCCTTACCATATGGGCCGATTCATTCTAATGAATCTCATAGGCTATAATGGAGAATGGAAAAACATCCAAAATTCTTCCCCATCAAGAGTGTACCATTCAGTGTGATATTAAAAATTCATCTTATCCAACCCTAAACCCAACCCCAATATTCACCCAAACATAAGTGTGCCCTGAAATCTAACCCTAACCCTAACCCTTACCATATGGGCCCATTCATTCTAATGAATCTCATAGGCTATAATGGAGAATGGAAAAACATCCAAAATTCTTCCCCATCAAGAGTGTACCATTCAGTGTGATATTAAAAATACATCTTATCCAACCCTAAACCCAACCCCAATATTCACCCAAACATAAGTGTGCCCTAAACTCTAACCCTAACCCTAACCCTTACCATATGGGCCCATTCATTCTAATGAATCTCATAGGCTATAATGGAGAATGGAAAAACATCCAAAATTTTTCCCCATCAAGAGTGTACCATTCAGTGTGATATTAAAAATACATCTTATCCAACCCTAAACCCAACCCCAATATTCACCCAAACATAAGTGTGCCCTGAACTCTAACCCTAACCCTAACCCTTACCATATGGGCCCATTCATTCTAATGAATCTCATAGGCTATAATGGAGAATGGAAAAACATCCAAAATTTTTCTCCATCAATAGTGTACCATTCAGTGTGATATTAAAAATACATCTTACCCAACCCTAAATCAGACCCCAATTTTAAACTGAACATATGTGTGTCCTGAACTCTAACCCTAACCCTAACCCTTACCATATGGGCCCATTCATTCTAATGAATCTCATAGGCTATAATGGAGAATGGAAAAACATCCAAAATTCTTCCCCATCAAGAGTGTACCATTCAGTGTGATATTAAAAATACATCTTATCCAACCCTAAACCCAACCCCAATATTCACCCAAACATAAGTGTGCCCTGAACTCTAACCCTAACCCTAACCCTTACCATATGGGCCAATTCATTCTAATGAATCTCATAGGCTATAATGGAGAATGGAAAAACATCCAAAATTCTTCCCCATTAAGAGTGTACCATTCAGTGTGACATTAAAAATACATCTTATCCAACCCTAAACACAACCCCAATATTCACCCAAACATAAGTGTGCCCTGAACTCTAACCCTAACCCTAACCCTTACCATATGGGCCCATTCATTCTAATGAATCTCATAGGCTATAATGGAGAATGGAAAAACATCCAAAATTCTTCCCCATCAAGAGTGTACCATTCAGTGTGATATTAAAAATACATCTTATCCAACCCTAAACCCAACCCCAATATTCACCCAAACATAAGTGTGCCCTAAACTCTAAACCTAACCCTAACCCTTACCATATGGGCCCATTCATTCTAATGAATCTCATAGGCTATAATGGAGAATGGAAAAACATCCAAAATTTTTCCCCATCAAGAGTGTACCATTCAGTGTGATATTAAAAATACATCTTATCCAACCCTAAACCCAACCCCAATATTCACCCAAACATAAGTGTGCCCTGAACTCTAACCCTAACCCTAACCCTTACCATATGGGCCCATTCATTCTAATGAATCTCATAGGCTATAATGGAGAATGGAAAAACATCCAAAATTTTTCTCCATCAATAGTGTACCATTCAGTGTGATATTAAAAATACATCTTACCCAACCCTAAATCAGACCCCAATTTTAAACTGAACATATGTGTGTCCTGAACTCTAACCCTAACCCTAACCCTTACCATATGGGCCCATTCATTCTAATGAATCTCATAGGCTATAATGGAGAATGGAAAAACATCCAAAATTCTTCCCCATCAAGAGTGTACCATTCAGTGTGATATTAAAAATACATCTTATCCAACCCTAAACCCAACCCCAATATTCACCCAAACATAAGTGTGCCCTGAACTCTAACCCTAACCCTAACCCTTACCATATGGGCCAATTCATTCTAATGAATCTCATAGGCTATAATGGAGAATGGAAAAACATCCAAAATTCTTCCCCATCAAGAGTGTACCATTCAGTGTGATATTAAAAATACATCTTATCCAACCCTAAACCCAACCCCAATATTCACCCAAACATAAGTGTGCCCTGAACTCTAACCCTAACCCTAACCCTTACCATATGGGCCCATTCATTCTAATGAATCTCATAGGCTATAATGGAGAATGGAAAAACATCCAAAATTTTTCTCCATCAATAGTGTACCATTCAGTGTGATATTAAAAATACATCTTACCCAACCCTAAATCAGACCCCAATTTTAAACCGAACATATGTGTGTCCTGAACTCTAACCCTAACCCTAACCCTTACCATATGGGCCCATTCATTCTAATGAATCTCATACGCTATAATGGAGAATGGAAAAACATCCAAAATTTTTCCCCATCAAGAGTGTACGATTCAGTGTGATATTAAAAATACATCTTTTCCAACCCTAAACCCAACCCCAATATTCACCCAAACATTAGTGTGCCCTGAACTCTAACCCTAACCCTAACCCTTACCATATGGGCCCATTCATTCTATTGAATCTCATAGGCTATAATGGAGAATGGAAAAACATCCAAAATTTTTCTCCATCAATAGTGTACCATTCAGTGTGATATTAAAAATACATCTTACCCAACCCTAAATCAGACCCCAATTTTAAATCGAACATAAGTGTGTCCTGAACTCTAACCCTAACCCTAACCCTTACCATATGGGCCCATTCATTCTAATGAATCTCATAGGCTATAATGGAGAATGGAAAAACATCCAAAATTCTTCCCCATCAAGAGTGTACCATTCAGTGTGATATTAAAAATACATCTTTTCCAACCCTAAACCCAACCCCAATATTCACCCAAACATAAGTGTGCCCTGAACTCTAACCCTAACCCTTACCATATGGGCCCATTCATTCTAATGAATCTCATAGGCTATAATGGAGAATGGAAAAACATCCAAAATTTTTCCCCATCAAGAGTGTACCATTCAGTGTGATATTAAAAATACATCTTATCCAACCCTAAACCCAACCCCAATATTCACCCAAACATAAGTGTGCCCTGAACTCTAACCCTAACCCTAACCCTTACCATATGGGCCCATTCATTCTAATGAATCTCATAGGCTATAATGGAGAATGGAAAAACATCCAAAATTTTTCCCCATCAAGAGTGTACCATTCAGTGTGATATTAAAAATACATCTTATCCAACCCTAAACCCAACCCCAATATTCACCCAAACATAAGTGTGCCCTGAACTCTAACCCTAACCCTAACCCTTACCATATGGGCCCATTCATTCTAATGAATCTCATAGGCTATAATGGAGAATGGAAAAACATCCAAAATTTTTCTCCATCAATAGTGTACCATTCAGTGTGATATTAAAAATACATCTTACCCAACCCTAAATCAGACCCCAATATTCACCCAAACATAAGTGTGCCCTAAACTCTAAACCTAACCCTAACCCTTACCATATGGGCCCATTCATTCTAATGAATCTCATAGGCTATAATGGAGAATGGAAAAACATCCAAAATTTTTCCCCATCAAGAGTGTACCATTCAGTGTGATATTAAAAATACATCTTATCCAACCCTAAACCCAACCCCAATATTCACCCAAACATAAGTGTGCCCTGAACTCTAACCCTAACCCTAACCCTTACCATATGGGCCCATTCATTCTAATGAATCTCATAGGCTATAATGGAGAATGGAAAAACATCCAAAATTTTTCTCCATCAATAGTGTACCATTCAGTGTGATATTAAAAATACATCTTACCCAACCCTAAATCAGACCCCAATTTTAAACTGAACATATGTGTGTCCTGAACTCTAACCCTAACCCTAACCCTTACCATATGGGCCCATTCATTCTAATGAATCTCATAGGCTATAATGGAGAATGGAAAAACATCCAAAATTCTTCCCCATCAAGAGTGTACCATTCAGTGTGATATTAAAAATACATCTTATCCAACCCTAAACCCAACCCCAATATTCACCCAAACATAAGTGTGCCCTGAACTCTAACCCTAACCCTAACCCTTACCATATGGGCCAATTCATTCTAATGAATCTCATAGGCTATAATGGAGAATGGAAAAACATCCAAAATTCTTCCCATCAAGAGTGTACCATTCAGTGTGATATTAAAAATACATCTTATCCAACCCTAAACCCAACCCCAATATTCACCCAAACATAAGTGTGCCCTGAACTCTAACCCTAACCCTAACCCTTACCATATGGGCCCATTCATTCTAATGAATCTCATAGGCTATAATGGAGAATGGAAAAACATCCAAAATTTTTCTCCATCAATAGTGTACCATTCAGTGTGATATTAAAAATACATCTTACCCAACCCTAAATCAGACCCCAATTTTAAACCGAACATATGTGTGTCCTGAACTCTAACCCTAACCCTAACCCTTACCATATGGGCCCATTCATTCTAATGAATCTCATACGCTATAATGGAGAATGGAAAAACATCCAAAATTTTTCCCCATCAAGAGTGTACGATTCAGTGTGATATTAAAAATACATCTTTTCCAACCCTAAACCCAACCCCAATATTCACCCAAACATTAGTGTGCCCTGAACTCTAACCCTAACCCTAACCCTTACCATATGGGCCCATTCATTCTATTGAATCTCATAGGCTATAATGGAGAATGGAAAAACATCCAAAATTTTTCTCCATCAATAGTGTACCATTCAGTGTGATATTAAAAATACATCTTACCCAACCCTAAATCAGACCCCAATTTTAAACCGAACATATGTGTGTCCTGAACTCTAACCCTAACCCTAACCCTTACCATATGGGCCCATTCATTCTAATGAATCTCATAGGCTATAATGGAGAATGGAAAAACATCCAAAATTCTTCCCCATCAAGAGTGTACCATTCAGTGTGATATTAAAAATACATCTTTTCCAACCCTAAACCCAACCCCAATATTCACCCAAACATAAGTGTGCCCTGAACTCTAACCCTAACCCTTACCATATGGGCCCATTCATTCTAATGAATCTCATAGGCTATAATGGAGAATGGAAAAACATCCAAAATTTTTCCCCATCAAGAGTGTACCATTCAGTGTGATATTAAAAATACATCTTATCCAACCCTAAACCCAACCCCAATATTCACCCAAACATAAGTGTGCCCTGAACTCTAACCCTAACCCTAACCCTTACCATATGGGCCCATTCATTCTAATGAATCTCATAGGCTATAATGGAGAATGGAAAAACATCCAAAATTTTTCCCCATCAAGAGTGTACCATTCAGTGTGATATTAAAAATACATCTTATCCAACCCTAAACCCAACCCCAATATTCACCCAAACATAAGTGTGCCCTGAACTCTAACCCTAACCCTAACCCTTACCATATGGGCCCATTCATTCTAATGAATCTCATAGGCTATAATGGAGAATGGAAAAACATCCAAAATTTTTCTCCATCAATAGTGTACCATTCAGTGTGATATTAAAAATACATCTTACCCAACCCTAAATCAGACCCCAATTTTAAACTGAACATATGTGTGTCCTGAACTCTAACCCTAACCCTAACCCTTACCATATGGGCCCATTCATTCTAATGAATCTCATAGGCTATAATGGAGAATGGAAAAACATCCAAAATTCTTCCCATCAAGAGTGTACCATTCAGTGTGATATTAAAAATACATCTTATCCAACCCTAAACCCAACCCCAATATTCACCCAAACATAAGTGTGCCCTGAACTCTAACCCTAACCCTAACCCTTACCATATGGGCCAATTCATTCTAATGAATCTCATAGGCTATAATGGAGAATGGAAAAACATCCAAAATTCTTCCCCATCAAGAGTGTACCATTCAGTGTGACATTAAAAATACATCTTATCCAACCCTAAACACAACCCCAATATTCACCCAAACATAAGTGTGCCCTGAACTCTAACCCTAACCCTAACCCTTACCATATGGGTCCATTCATTCTAATGAATCTCATAGGCTATAATGGAGAATGGAAAAACATCCAAAATTCTTCCCCATCAAGAGTGTACCATTCAGTGTGATATTAAAAATACATCTTATCCAACCCTAAACCCAACCCCAATATTCACCCAAACATAAGTGTGCCCTGAACTCTAACCCTAACCCTAACCCTTACCATATGGGCCCATTCATTCTAATGAATCTCATAGGCTATAATGGAGAATGGAAAAACATCCAAAATTTTTCTCCATCAATAGTATACCATTCAGTGTGATATTAAAAATACATCTTACCCAACCCTAAATCAGACCCCAATTTTAAACCGAACATATGTGTGTCCTGAACTCTAACCCTAACCCTTACCATATGGGCCCATTGATTCTAATGAATCTCATACGCTATAATGGAGAATGGAAATACATCCAAAATTTTTCTCCATCAATAGTGTACCATTCAGTGTGATATTAAAAATACATCTTACCCAACCCTAAATCAGACCCCAATTTTAAACCGAACATATGTGTGTCCTGAACTCTAACCCTAACCCTAACCCTTACCATATGGGCCCATTCATTCTAATGAATCTCATATGCTATAATGGAGAATGGAAAAACATCCAAAATTTTTCCCCATCAAGAGTGTACCATTCAGTGTGATATTAAAAATACATCTTTTCCAACCCTAAACCAACCCCAATATTCACCCAAACATTAGTGTGCCCTGAACTCTAACCCTAACCCTAAACCTTACCATATGGGCCCATTCATTCTAATGAATCTCATAGGCTATAATGGAGAATGGAAAAACATCCAAATTTTTTCCCCATCAAGAGTGTACCATTCAGTGTGATATTAAAAATACATCTTATCCAACCCTAAACCCAACCCCAATATTCACCCAAACATAAGTGTGCCCTGAACTCTAACCCTAACCCTAACCCTTACCATATGGGCCCATTCATTCTAATGAATCTCATAGGCTATAATGGAGAATGGAAAAACATCCAAAATTTTTCTCCATCAATAGTGTACCATTCAGTGTGATATTAAAAATACATCTTACCCAACCCTAAATCAGACCCCAATTTTAAACTGAACATATGTGTGTCCTGAACTCTAACCCTAACCCTAACCCTTACCATATGGGCCCATTCATTCTAATGAATCTCATAGGCTATAATGGAGAATGGAAAAACATCCAAAATTCTTCCCCATCAAGAGTGTACCATTCAGTGTGATATTAAAAATACATCTTATCCAACCCTAAACCCAACCCCAATATTCACCCAAACATAAGTGTGCCCGGAACTCTAACCCTAACCCTAACCCTTACCATATGGGCCAATTCATTCTAATGAATCTCATAGGCTATAATGGAGAATGGAAAAACATCCAAAATTCTTCCCCATCAAGAGTGTACCATTCAGTGTGATATTAAAAATACATCTTATCCAACCCTAAACCCAACCCCAATATTCACCCAAACATAAGTGTGCCCGGAACTCTAACCCTAACCCTAACCCTTACCATATGGGCCCATTCATTCTAATGAATCTCATACGCTATAATGGAGAATGGAAAAACATCCAAAATTTTTCTCCATCAATAGTGTACCATTCAGTGTGATATTAAAAATACATCTTACCCAACCCTAAATCAGACCCCAATTTTAAACCGAACATATGTGTGTCCTGAACTCTAACCCTAACCCTAACCCTTACCATATGGGCCCATTCATTCTAATGAATCTCATACGCTATAATGGAGAATGGAAAAACATCCAAAATTTTTCCCCATCAAGAGTGTACCATTCAGTGTGATATTAAAAATACATCTTTTCCAACCCTAAACCCAACCCCAATATTCACCCAAACATTAGTGTGCCCTGAACTCTAACCCTAACCCTAACCCTTACCATATGGGCCCATTCATTCTATTGAATCTCATAGGCTATAATGGAGAATGGAAAAACATCCAAAATTTTTCTCCATCAATAGTGTACCATTCAGTGTGATATTAAAAATACATCTTACCCAACCCTAAATCAGACCCCAATTTTAAATCGAACATATGTGTGTCCTGAACTCTAACCCTAACCCTAACCCTTACCATATGGGCCCATTCATTCTAATGAATCTCATAGGCTATAATGGAGAATGGAAAAACATCCAAAATTCTTCCCCATCAAGAGTGTACCATTCAGTGTGATATTAAAAATACATCTTTTCCAACCCTAAATCAGACCCCAATTTTAAACCGAACATATGTGTGTCCTGAACTCTAACCCTAACCCTTACCATATGGGCCCATTGATTC
>NW_026800109.1:0-125770 GCF_032191835.1 Heteronotia binoei
AGTACAAAACTTGATTTAAATCAGTGGTCTTCAGCCATTCCAGATCTGGTACACACAGAATTTCAAGCATGTGACAAGAAGTCAGAAAACATTGCATCAACTTAAAAAAATAGAATTAGATTGCCCTACTGAAGTATATGAGTAGTTACTAGATTGACAGCTGATATGGTATTGACTTTATTATTATATATGTGTTATTAAAGTATTGATAGCAGATTCAAAAAGACTGTAAACTATGGAGCTAAGGGTTGCCAACCTCCAAGTGGGGCCTGAAGATATCAGGGGACAGAAGAAAACAATGGCTTTGGAGGATTGATTGTATGGCATTACATATCTGTTGAGCTCTTTTGTCTCCCTAAATCTTGCCGTCCTCAGTTTCCAGCCCCAAATCTCCAAGAATTTCCCAACCTGGAGCTGGCAACCCTAGAGTTGGAACCATGCATGAAGAGTCATCCCAGCCATAGTGGTATAATGGTTGGACTAGGGCTGGGCAGAGCAGGGCTCAAATCCATGCTTTGAAATGAAATTCACAGGGTTACCATTGGTCAGTCACTCTCTTTTTGTCCAACCTACCTACAAGAGATGATGAGAGAGCATGCAAAGAGGAGCAGAGAGAATCGTGTATGTATGTTACCTGGAGCTCCTTGGAGGAAGGATAGGATAAAAATGTAGATTCCACTACTAAAGTTAGCACAGCTGAACCAAGGCATACTTCTCTCCCTCTGCCATTACACTGCAGCATCCAGTCTTCCCACTTTTCATGGTGCCAGTGTGGTATAGAGATTAGACTAGTGGTGTGTCACACACTCTCAAAACTGCCTGAATGGGCTGCATTTGTTCATGGCCAAGAGGTAAAGAAACAGAGCTCAACTGGGCTCATGCCATGATTGTGGTGAAAAGGTGTAATGTACTGGGTTCTTTATTAGCAAGTACATCACAAAGACAACATGGCAGGGCCGGGTCCCTGATTATATACATTTCCTGGAACAACCCACTTTCCAGTCCAGTCCAATCAAGACCCTTTAAAGTTCCCACCATAGGTCTTGATAGGCAGTGAGGGAAGTCCATTCCTTGTCAGGAGAGCCAAGGTTTCCCGTGGCTCACCTGAGAGCACTGGGTACACTGTGTTGGAAATTCAGTCCCTGAAATGCAAGACACAACAAAAGGGCTGTCAAGTTGCAGCTGACATGGCAACCAAGGACAGACAGCCTCTAGCTCCACCCTCTAAGCACTCTAGCCAAACCCTGCCTACAGAGGGAGTAGGCAGATTCTAAGCAGCATCAACCAACTGAGGAAGCAACAGAGAAACTGGGGAAACTACCAGGGAAGTTAGTTAGTTAGATAAAGCTCACTCAGTAACGGAAAAGTACTCAGACATACATCTGAAGTACAGAGACATAAGGCTTAGCGACTGATAAAGAGGCAGGAATAGAGCAGGTATCCTGTGTTTCCTTAGGGAAACAGTAGGTTAGGGATTTGTGAGGAGAGAAATGTCCCAAGAGATAAGCTAACCCTGTTTCAATAGTCTGAGATTCCTGGGTATAAGGACAAGATCTAAATAAGAATCACTCTTCCTCTCTGACAGAAATAGCCTGTCAGTTCAGTAAAACTGTGGGTGTGTGAATCTGTAATTGTTTAAAACCAAAGTTCTGCAGTCCTTTGCTGTCCCAACGAATAACTTATCTTATTCATCAAACCACTAAGCACTGAGCCCTTCTAAAGAAGAGACAATAAACTTATTTTGTGGGGGGGGGGGGGGTCATGAAAGAAAAGAGTTGGTGTGAATTATTCCAGGAGAAGGGGAAGGATGTAGTAGAAATTACCTCAAATTCATATTATAACTCTCCAGACTTTGTCTAGAATAGCAGCGCATTGCCTTAATGACCATTTGCAACCAACACCATAACTAAAACCAGCTCAATCACTGCTACAGGAAGGTATGACAAGGTGGATGGCCATCACACAACCCCATAAGGTTTTCAAGGCAAGAGACTACTAGAGATGACTTGGCACTGCCTGCCTCTTTATAGTGACACTGGAGTTCCCAGGTGATCTCCCGTCCAAATACTAACTAGAATCAACCATGCTAAACTTTCAAGATCTGATGAGATTGAGCTAGCCATCATCATGATACAGACCCACAAAAAAAATGCATCTGTAATCATAGGTATCATAGAGTTCACCACCAGGCAGCAGGGTTGATGTTTACCAAATGCATGTTAATAGAGTCGCAAACATGCTCTTGCCGCTCTAAGTGTGTAATGAGACCTTTAGGCACTGCAGTTTTGGCAATCAGCCAGTCTGAGCTGCTTTGACAAAAGTTAAGCTATGACATCTATTAGGCAAACTTCCAGGTGCAGTGGATATAGTAGGGTTTCTTTTAAAAAAAAAAATCAGATGAATAGTAAAGAAATGTCACTCATTATACCAAAATTCTTTAACATTTCCTTAACATGAGTCAGATGTTCTGGCCAAGCACAAGTCTTCAAACTCAACTGGAATTTTGCAAACTATGGTGGTACTTCCTCCCAGGTTTTTCATAATATAGAAAGCTAGGCCCTCAAATTCTATATGTGGGGAGGGACGGTGGCTCAGTGGTAGAGCATCTGCTTGGTAAGCAGAAGGTCCCAGGTTCAATCCTTGGCATCTCCAAAAAAAGGTCCAGGCAAATAGGTGTGAAAAACCTCAGCTTGAGACCTTGGAGAGCCGCTGCCAGTCTGAGAAGACAATACTGACTTTGATGGACCAAAGGTCTGATTCAGTATAAGGCAGCTTCATATGTGCTTCATATGCGGTCAAATTTATATGATTTTTTTTCTAAAGGGGAAAATCCACAAAGTCCTGTGCTAGGGAGGTACCTTGCATGGCACCAACTTTAGAAATACTGGCCCCTTATGCTGAAGGGGACGGTGAGTCAAATGGTTGTCCTGAGCTCTGGTTGACCTGAGTGAGATACATCCAGTAGCTGTTAAAGTCAGGGGCAGGAGTTTGAATATTCATCATTGTCAGGTTGGTATACATTGATATGAATGGGTTACATGTCAACCTATGCTATGGGGAAACAGCTCAAAAGTTAGCGGAAAGATTACCCTTCAATTATTGGAGGAGGAGGGGGATATAAAGCTAACTTGTAAATTTTATCTGCAAGCATCACATAGCTGGATTTTTCACAGTGCTGCAGTCTCTCACCAAAGCTACCCAAGGAATTGCTTGATGGCTATGCAGTGAGGAGGGCATGAATGTGTCTCAGGCATTCAGGACTGTCCAGAGAGCAGCAGCCAGATCCAAACCATGCCTCTACCTGCCACTGGGGTGGGAGGAAGTGACAGATGTAACCAATGGCCAATGTGGCTTCCAGGACTGATATTGCTGCTGGTCAAGCACTGCCAGTGCCATGGGAACTTTGCTTCTTCCTGGCTGCTAGAGGCAAAGGAGAAGGCATAAGGTTTGGGATGCCAGATCCCAGTGGGGGTGGGGGTCTCCCGCTTTCAGGCCCCATCTCTCCACCCAAAAAGGGAACTACTCCCCCCCCCCAAAGGGAGGAACATCAAAAATGAAAGTAACATGCCTACAGCGTCTGGAAGTGACATAGGCACATCAGGGGCAGCATTCTGTTTTTTGTACAAAAACTTTATGGAAGAAGCTAATTCTACTATAGAGTTTTGTCCAAAAAAACAGTGTCACCCCGCCCCCCCACAACATCCCTGATGTCACTTTCAGTCATGTAGACACATTACTGAAATACTGAGTGTTCCTCCCTGCTCCCCTCCCTCACTGGCTGTTTGGAGGGACCTGGCAACCCTATACCACATTTGGAATGTCAAACCAGCCCTCCACTAACTTACCTGTCCCTGCAAGGAAGATTTTTAAAGAAGATATAGATTTAAAAAGTTATCCCCTTCCAAATCACGATTATGAGCCAGTTCCTCAGCTAATAGATAATAACAATAATAATAACAACAACCACAATAACAACAGCAACGATAATAACAATAATGAAAATAACAATATCAGCAACCAGAATGAATACTAGGGACATGCTTTTGCTTTGTTTGCATGCTTGTCAAAAAAGCAGCATATAAATATTTTAAGTAAATAAAGCTTTTTTTTTTAATCTGGAGATGAATATATTTATAATGTAGAAAAGAGTAAGAGTCCAGCAGCACCTTAAAGATTAAATTTGTGGTAGGGAATGAGCTTTCATGAGTCACTGTTCACTTCTTCTTTGAGCTGTGACTCATGAAACATCATACTCTGCCACAAATTTTGTTAGTTTTTAAGGTGCTACTGGACTCTATCTCTTTTCTATTGCTACAGACAGACTAACATGGCTACCCATCTTGATCTATATTTACATCTCATACATTCTGATCCTGAGCGCAGACACACGTCTCAGTAGCAGTGCAGTTACTGCTGCCCTCCTACATTGATCCGGAATGTTTAAAAACTTCCACCCACGTGGCTTCACTTTATTCTGTGTTTATATAACATGCAAGCAACACTTGCCCCCTTGAGAAATGCGTCACTCACACATTATGTAAACAAGCTGCAAAGCAAAAACACATGATGGGGACATTTTCCGATGTTCCTCAAGCAATATGGGTGGCTTCAGCAATGTGGAAAGGTACCTTGATAAGAAATGGTTTTCACTGATGCCAGCAAGGGTTGCTCCCCAAAAATGCATTCAACAGTAGGATCCTAGAGGCAGAGTAGACTGCTGTATATTGATCTAAGAGGCTGACTAAACTCAAAGTAAAGATCTGTCACCATTAGGTTAAACTGAATTGTAATAATGGATTTTTGAAGAATTAAAAACAAACAGATGCCTCATCTGTATTCAGAAATACAGCCAAGACTTACCTGAAAGGTTCAGATTGCTGCATGGGCAACAAAAGGCTTTAGAGTTTTTTTTACCTGATTGCTAGAGCATCTTCCACATGATGTCATTATCATTAGTTTATTTATATTCCGCCCATTCCCCCATGGGGGCTCAGGGCGGAATACATCTATATAGATAATAGCAAAATCACAATAAATTACAATAAAATCACAATAAAATCAATTACAATAGTGAGTTAGTAATAGAGCAGGATGGTCCAACAGAATGATATAGGATGGTACAGTAGTGTGGTAGCACAGTGTGCTACTGCAGGGGAGGCCATGCCAGGCATGTCGTGGTGTACCGGAGCTCCTTGGGAGTGGGGCTCCCCTGGCCGGCCCACTCTGGGGCAGCAGGTCAGAGGCCCTGAAATAGGGAGATCCACCACCCCCAGCAGGAACCTGGCAAGCCTAACTGATGATAAGATACTATATTTCTCCCCAACAGTGCAATCCTCCACAGAATTACACCTAAGCCTATTGACTTCAGTTGACATAAAAAGGTAAAAATAGCCCCTGTGCAAGCACCAGTCATTTTCGACTCTGGGGTGATGTTGCTTTCACAACATTTTCACAGCAGACATTTTAGGGGGCGGTTTGCCATCGCCTTCCCCAGTGATCTACACTATCCCCCCAGCAAGCTGGGTATTCATTTTACCGACCTCAGAAGGATGGAAGGCTGAGTCAACCTAGAACCGGCTACCTGAACCAGCTTCTGCTGGGATCGAACTCAGGTCGTGAGCAAAGGGTTCCGACTGCAGTACTGCAACTTTACCACTCTGTGCCATGGAGCTCTCTTTCAGTTGACTTACAAGGGTGTAATTCTGTTTTAACCTAATTTACAGAAGAGGCACATGGCAAATAAGATGTTGTTTATGTATTAAAAACCAGAAGTGATGTCACCAACAATCTAGGATTTTAGGGTTTTAGCTGAAAGTGGCATCAACACATACATGACATCTTTTTTTCCCATTCCACCCACCACCACTCAGTTGAACAGAGGCGAGGCAGAGAGGTGGCAACTATAGTAGGTGAGGGGCAATCCTAGTGTTGTGAGCCTGTGTACCACCTCCATAGCCCCCTCTTGGTTGAGTCCTCCATTTGAGATGTTCCTTAGGCCATAGCATGGGCCTACTTTTTTGTGTGTGTGTGGCAATTCCATCCTTCTGGCATGCCATCTCCAAGAAGGTGCAGAAGGCCCCTATGCTGTCTGCCTTCCATAAGAAATGTTAGACTGTTTAGATGGGCATTTTATGGTTAGTCTCATAGAAAGAGTACTGTTTTCAGGGAGAAGTTATATTGCTGTGTTCTTATCTTTTTAATTGTCGATATTAGCTGGGGATCAGGTATTTTTTATAAGCCTCCTTGAAAGGAAAGGAAGTGTGATAACATTTTAATGGAGAAAGTACTTCGAAGTGAAGGGATGGTAACATGCTTAAGAACCACTGTTATCATTCAATGGCTATATAATGAATAATGGTTCACAGAACATTCAGTTCAAAAACAGCAATCAGAAAAACTCTTAATCATAGCGTGAAGACAGTTTCTTCCTCTTTTTCACAAACACTTAAAACAAAGGCTTTATCCCACAAGTTGCTTGAGCCTACCTTCACCCCTCAAATGAAAGAAATAATAAAGCACCTCAAAAGATCAGGCATCAGGAAGAGAAGGATGTTGATTAGCCTTGAGAACCTCTCAATAAAACAGAAAGAATTCTCATCCTCATTTCAAATAATGTTAAAACAGGATGTAATTAAGTCAAATTAATAGCAGAGGTCAGATGGTCTGCAGATAAATATTGGCTCAACAGAGACATCATGCAGAGATCACTGCTGCCTTGAATGCTCAGTACTGATTTAGAAAGCCCAAACAAGTAGATTGGTTCAAGAGACATTATTTCCAATTATCCTGCTTTTAAAAACTCACCATGCAATCCTAAGGAGCATTGCACACTCATAAGCCCATTGATTTCAATAGGCTTTAAAAGGTGTAACTCTGTTTAGGACTTCACTGTTAATATGCTTCATCCTAGCTTTCTAATTGAATACAGTAACATAACTTAAAATGCAATATCACTTTGCTCTGTAGGGATGTTGGGCGTTACAGGCAAGAAACAGCTGCTAACTCTAACAGTGCTTTAAAACTTCAGAAACTAAATTTCGATGTTACACTTTTAAATTGTATTTTTTGGCTCAGTATATATTAGTATCTTAAGCTGTAAACAGAGCTCAAAGATACAGGCTTAATTAAGAAGATCCTCTAAACATAGCTTGGAGGACTGGGAACAAGCCAAGGCTGAGTGAACTTCCTTCTCCCCCTCATATTCAGCATCCATCTTTCTTTCTTGTTTAGCACCAAAGATAGTGCACTGCAGAGCTGAAACTCTGGTTAGCTATTCCCTGTAAAACAAAGACGGATTTCACACTAGGCTTGTTCCGGGTGGAGAGGCCTTTTGCTCCTGGCACTTCTTTTGGTTTTTGCACAAGCTTCCCGGAAGCTGCAAGTTGGTGCACCGCTTTTCCACAGCAAGCTAGATCCTCTTACAAGCTGTTTCTGCTTGCCGCGGAAAAGCAGCCGGCCAACTCGCAGATCCGGGCAGCTTGTATGAAAACCGAGAGAAGGGCCAGATGCAAAAGGGCTCTCCACCCGGAACAAGCCCTAGTGTGAAATCGGTCAGAGAATAAAACCATGGTTTGAAGGTGCAGAAGGCCCCTATGTTGTCTGCCTTCCATAAGAAATGTAAGGCTACTTAGATGGGCATTTTACAGTTAGTCTCATTAGAAAGAGTGTTGTTTTCAGGGGAAAGCCATATTGGTAATAATTATCAATAATTTGTTAATGTCAACATATTATGTTGTAATATTTATCAACAATTTGTTAATGTCAACATACTATGTTTTAAAAAGGGGGAGGGGGACAAAGGAACTGTAGGATATGATGGGAGAGCACAACAGACTGAGTTTATTTCTGACCACCCAATGATATTTTGGAGGAATACCTTAACTGAAGCAATGAATCGATAGAAGTCCATTAACATCTTCCCTTTTAAAGAATACTTTGGAAGAGTCTGGACTCCTAAAGCTAAATCCCAATACATTGCACATAACAACTACCAGTCAGGTAGAGGGAATTTGAAAAGATGGGTATATGGTTAAGAGAATCTACATCAAATTATTGTTAAGAGAACTTGGGTTGCAAGCCAGTCTGGTTCCCCAAACTGTGGTTCCTTCCTACAATAAGTACAGAAGTTCCACTGCCAGCTAGGCTCGCTAGGCAGCACCTGGTGGAAGGCTGTAGGCTGGGCATTATGTCACTTTTGGCATGAATTGCCTGTGCTGCAGTTTTTAAAAACATTTTCTCCTGCCACCACTTCGAATGGCTGGAAATAAACCCAAGATTTCCATGAAAACCAGCCTCAAAACAATAACCAAATACAACCAAATAGGCAAAAATATTCAGACTCTCATTAAACAACATTCTTATAAACATACCCTTACAATTGGAACAATATATAAGGCCCGAAACATATATAATTGAAGTCCAAGTCAATGTTCGTTTTTAAGCATTCAGTCCTCAAATTGTGTAGAATTCCTCAGTCTCGTAGGCAGCCTGAGGAACCCAGAAATATTCTCAAGATCCAAACATCTCAGAATGGTGGCAGGCAACAGAACCTGGGAGTGAGGATCCCTTGCCCTCACCAGGAGCTTGCAATCTCTACTGCCAGCAATGGGCAGAAGGTAAAGACATGAGTTAGTATATTTATTGGCTGCTTTTCTCCCTGTGGGGCCCAAAGCAGCTTACAATGAATGGAAATATTAGAAAAGAAATACAATATAAGCATACAAAAACAACCAACAAGAACAAACTGTATCTTGGTGCAGGCCACAGGGGCATGAGCCACGGGCTAAGGGCCCTTTTGCTCTTGACCTTCAGGTCATGCCTAAGGGCTCCAAGCTTCCTGGGCATGCCTTGGCCTAGATGCATACCGGAGACAGAAGGAATAAACAAAGGCACAAGCAAGATGTCATCGCTGGCAGTTGCACTCTTCCCAATCAGCCCTCCCTGCCTCAACATTCCTTTGACAAAGCCTGATTCTAAAAATACTACTAGGGCAAGATGTGATTTCTTTAAGTGTCTTGTTGTGTACTCCCCCTCGCGCCCCCCCCCATGCTATTTTTTCTCCATATTGAAAAGCACTTTCCATTTTGTTTGCTATTTTTTAAAAAAATTATTAATCAAAAATAAAAACCTATTTACATTTTGAACAATTTGTCAGTCCTTGTTGCAAATGCATTCACATTTCAATATTATTCTTTTAAATGCCATTTTCTTCTCTCTTTTTTTTCTTTTGCAATTTTTGGCTGCATTTTTGTCCATTCTACGCCATGTGATTATTTTTTTTTCAGTGACATCATAATGCTATGTTTAACATGAGGATAGCATACACTTGCAACCAAAAATCATATAGATTACCACAACCAATTCAGTTCAATATCAGTGAGCCAGGCATAAGCACAGCTCTGTTTAGGGGTAATTTTATCTATAAGTCTTCACTTTAGCCCTGTGATGTACTTAGCTATTCCTCCATGCGAACCCAGGAATTATATTTCTCGGATACAATAGAACCTGCAGAAATTAAAAACTTCATGGGAAAACTCTGTGCACGGATGATTAGAAACGGGGGGGGGGGGGGGGGGGGTTGTAGCAGGAACTCATTTGCATATTAGGCCACACACCCCTGATTTAGACAATCCTCCAAAAGCTTACAGTAGGCCCTGTAAGAAGAGCCCTGTAAGCTCTTGGAGGATTGGCTACATCAGGGGGTTATGGCCCAATATGTAAAGGAGTTCCTGCTACAAAAAAAGCCCTGGCTAGAAACTATGGTTGCCAGGTCCCCCCAGACACTGGAAGGAGGGCTCACTGGGTAGTGGGGGCCCTTGCTAGTGATGTGCTGACAGCACCAGCAATATTCTAACATTAGTTCCTATGCTCATGAGAAGTGGCATCAGCATGTCACTGGTAGAAGCTAGAGGTGGTCTGACATTTGAGCAAAACTCTATGCCCAAGCTTCCCTGGTTTCCCCCAGTGACATACTGATGTCACTTTTGGGTTCACTGGGAGTTCTCAGTGTGCTGAGACATTACTGAACCCCTCCCCCCCTTGGGGTGCTATTAGGGTTGCCAAGTCCAATTAGAGAAAAATCTGGGGACTTTGGGGGCGGAGCCAGGAGACTTTGGGGGTGGAGCCAGGAGACATTGGGGGTGGAGCCAAGAACAAGGATGTGACAAGCATAATTGAACTCCAAGGGAGTTCTGGCCATCACATTTAAAGGGACAGCACACCTTTTAAAATGCCTTTCTTCCATAGGAAATAATGAAGGATAGGGGCACCATCTTTTGGGGCTCATAGAATTGGACCCTCTGGTCCAATCGTTTTGAAACTTGGGGGGTATTTTGGGGAGAGGCACTAGATGCTATACTAAAATTATGGTGCCTCTACCTCAAAAAATAGACCCCCCCAGAGCCCCCAATACCCACGGATGAATTCCCTATTATTCCCTATGGGAATCGTTCTCCATAGGGAATAATAGCGTGCCCAGTAGACATTTCCCTCCCCCCCACACGCTTTCTAAAGGGGGAGGGCCTCCAAACCAGGGAATCCCCTGCCCCCTCCCTCTCTCTCACACACAAATACTTACCAGATCTTCTTCTGGAGAACTCTTGCTGTGAAAACGAAAGCAAAAGAAAGGGAGGGGCCGTTCTCCCAAGCCCTTCCTGCTTCCTGCCCAGCCTTAAAGGTACATACATTTTACAAATGGCTCAGGAGCTCTATAATAACATGAAGCCTACAGGTATGTTCTCCCCCCCTCCACCCCCCACCCCCCGCTTCCCAATTTTTGAAGACCGGGAGATGAGGCTGTGAACCCAGGGGTCTCCCGCCAGAGCGGAAGGTTTGGGAAGCCTAGGTGCTATCTTCCCTCCATTGGCCAGGTAAGCGGCAGCAGGGCACAAGGTTCCAGAAAATAGGATTGCCAGCTCTGGGTTGGAACATACCTGGAGATTTTTAGGGGTGGATTCTGTGAAGGGGAGGGTTTGGGGAGGGAACGAACCTCAGTAGAGTCTAATGCTACAAAGTCCCATCCTGCAAAGGAGCCATTGTCTCCAGGGAAACTGATCTTGGTTACCTGGAGATCAATTGTGATAGCACAAGATCTCCATGTGCCACTTGCCTAGTGCAAATTCTATTACATATAAGCCAGTTATGAATGGTTGGGGGGGGTGATTATTCTTTTGAGTTTAGCAGAGTAATGCTGTCTGATGATGTAAGCACAGTTTCTTGTTTGTGAGTTTACCACACCATTTCCAAAGCTTGAAGTGGGTCAAAAAACTAATGAAATTTAGGTAATATGGTGACTGACCAAAAGCAACATATAAGAAATTTGTGTTTAAAAACTAGGACTTAAAATTACTGTGACTTAACATGTCCTTCTGTCAGCCTTGCACAAAAAACATCTCAATCTTCAATGCGAAATTGAAACCGCCTCTACTACTATTCCACCAAAACAAACTAACTGGTTGTCAGGACTGACAGTTTTGCCTGCTATAGCACTCATGGGTTTTTATAGGAATCTTTAGCCAGAGGTGTTATTTTAAGAGATGAGCAAATGGGGAAACCCCATGGCCTAGCCAATAAAATATGAACTTTAGGTGCAATGAAGCACTCATAAATATGACTTCGAACAAGGGGATTCATTGTTTCTCCTGACCTCCTTTTTACTTCCCTTCTGATCTCAGCCCCTCTGTGTGCGTCATGGCAGCCCTCATCCTTTAACCTGTGGTTTTTAGCAAGCTAGCAACTCTGTTATTTATGGCCAGAAGCATTAGTGGCTGCTCTGTGTACTCCCTGTTCACACACACACCATGGAGGGATGGGGCCTTTTTGTGTGTGTGTTTTACTTTGCTGGGATGAAAGGATTTGCCTTTGGAACTGAGGTGGTTACTGTACTTCGAATAGGCTCAAGCAATTCAGAATTCTTCCTCTACTTGCAAAGCTGCAAGAACTAAATGGACTCTCCTCCCTTGTCTCTTTTCATATTTCTATAGTCTTTTTGTTTTGCTTTCTGAATTATTTTTAGAATTTATTGGAATCCCCTGGTAACTAAGAGAATGTTATAATATTTGTCCCTGTGTCATTAAACTGAGATAAAACCACATGGATTTCAGCTACTGAAAGCTAATTTCCTTTGGTTATATTTTTATTTCTCCACATGGGGGCACATTTATAAGAACAAGTAACCACAGGAGTGCTACAGATTACAAGAACAAAAAATCAATTGTATACAGTCACCCCCAACTGCATCCAGATCACAATATAGTACTGACTTAAATACTTGTATTATCATTCAGTGATGGCACCTTCCACTGGTGCCTTGCACATGTGAAATGGATAATGAAAACCCAGAAAGAACTTTATTGTTGTTCAGTCGCACAGTCAAGTCCGACTCTCCGCGACCCCATGGACCAAGTCATGCCAGGTCCTCCTGTCTTCCACCATCTTTCCGAAGTCTGCTTAAATTCATGTTAGTCAACATCAGTAATCAGCGGTCATTATGTAAAAAAATAGGTGATGGAGCTCATCCAGGGATTGTTATGCAGCTGCACATACTATTCAATGGACAAGGAGGTGGAACTCTCAGGAGGAGGAGGTGGAATTCTCAGAAAAGTTCAGGAGCTGCATTCCTGTGAGTTCCCACTGAATCTGAGGCCTGTCAGTAATGCTGTCCAGCCATCTCATCTTTTGCTGTCACCTTCTTTTTTTGCCTTCTGCCTTTCCTAGGATCAGTATCTTCTCAGTGCTCCCTTCTTATTTGGTGGCCAAAATATTTGAGCTTCAGCTTCAGCATCTGACCTTCCAGGGGACAGTCAGGGTTGATTTCTCTTAGGACTGACTGATTTGATATTCTTGCAGTCCAGGGGACTCTCAAGAGCCTTTTCCAGCACCACAACTTGAAAGCATCTATTCTTCTGCGCCCAGCCTTCCTTATGGTCCAACTCTCACAGCCATACATTACTACTGGGAATACCATTGCTTTGATTATTCGGACTTTTGTTGGCAGGGTGAAAGAACTACCATCCCATATAACTGGAAACACAGTCCTTTCCCGGAGAATGCATTCACCTATGCTGAATGATATGCAGTAGCATGGATGGAAGTGTGTGTCCCTAAACCTAATACCCAAGGGCTGGCCTCTGTGTATGCATATTGGCAAATCCCCACAACAGGACCAGCCACAGCTATGTTTAGAGTTCTGCAAACTGGAAGGAATCTCTGAGTTTTAAGAAAAATATTATTTCAAAGAACTAATTTTGGGGTAGCCCCCCAGACTGTTTATAGTCGAGTCTGTACAAATGCAGACACCCCCCCCAATTCAGTAGTATTATGGGCTGCCACAGCAAACCAAAGTGGCATATTAGTAATGGCAGCAATAAATAGAAGGTGGTGAGGAGGAGGAAGCTGATTCAGTCATCGCAGCAGTGAAAGAGAACATGTGGGGGTGCACAATGGCACAGAGAAGACACTGATATGGCGGTGGAATGGACTTTTGCTTCTGCCCTGCATCCTCATGAGTCCCCTCTTGTCCTCTAATATTTGAGATCTGAAGATCTATGTTCAAATTCCAACACGGCCATAAATGGCTTCCACAGACCTAGAAAAGCAGGGGAGTTGCTCATGTATCCATATTTCCTGCAAAATCTATGGGGCTGGGAAGCATAAATGCACCACCATTTTTGTTTTCATAGGTCATCGTTTGGCCCCTTTTTCATTGCTGGTATTCCCATTTTTTTTCTTTTTATGACATGTTATACCATTTACACACAATTGTTGCAGAAACAGAAATCAGTTTTAAAAGTAACAATCCTATCGAATTGTGAGCACAGAAAAATGACAGCTCAGGTTTCATCCCAAACAGGGAGAAACCCATATCAGAACCTGAGATAGTCTGTGTTTACAAAATCTGATAACATCCCTACTCCTGACCTGCCCATTGTTGTGTGAATGTATTGTTCCAGGTTTAAAGAAAAATGAAATACGTCTTTTATTTCCATTTTTTAACTGACACTAACATATGTTACACCTTTCAGGATAAAACTATAAATCTTGTTCTTCCAGGCAAAATCAAAACTGAAACTGACAATATATCAACAGTTTTAAAATCTGGATCTTCTCTGATACTAAGAAGAATCCTGCTCAATGAGGCCAAATGTACATCTAGACCAGCTTGCATCTCCAACTGTTCCCTAACTGTCATATGGTTGTCAATTCCCACCTGGGGCAGGAGTTCCCCTAGTTTAGAAGCCCTCCCCCTGCTTCAGGGTTATCAGAAAATCGGATGGAGGGAAATGTCTGCTGGGCACTCTATTATACCCTATGGAGACCAATTTCCATAGAGTATAATAGAGAATTGATCTGTGGGTATCTAGGGCTCAGGGGGGCTGTTTTTTGAGATAGATGAACCAAATGTTCAGCATATTATCTGGTGCCTTTCCTCAAAACACCCCCCAAGTTTTATAAAGACTGGACCACAGGGTCCAATTCTATGAGCCCCCAAAGAAGGTGCCCCTATCCTTCATTATTTCCAAATGAAAGGAAGGCATTTCTTGAGTTCTTTGTCTGAAGATGTATGTATGCATGCATATGAAAGCTTAGATTCTGAATAAAACGTTGTTCTTCTTAAAGGTGCTACTTGACTTCTACTTTATACTTAAAACTTGTTTGTTTTAAAAATAACTTTGGTTCTTCTGTGTTTTAGGGAAGTATCCATATTTCCCAAAGTGGTACAAATGTTAGCACTGAAATATTAAAGATGCCGTTAGTTTTGTTTATTCAACGGGAAGGGGTCTAACACCAAAACAGTTACATTTCCATTAATCAACTAAACATTTTGAACAATTAACAATTAAGTTATTAATATTTGTGGGAAGGAAGATAGATCATAAGGTAGCAGATTAGGAAACATGGCTGAGGTTTAGGAAGGGATGCCAACCTGGGGGTCCCCTGAATTTACAGTTCATATCCAGACTACACAGATCAGTTCCCCTGGAGAAAATGGGTGCTTTGGAGGGTGTGCTCTATGGCATTGTACCCCACTAATGTCTCTCTCCTCCCCAGGCTCAATCTTCAAATCTCCAGGAGTTTCCCCAACACAGATCTGGCAACTTTACCCCCCATCCCCCCATCTGGGAAACATGGCAACCCTAGGTCTGAGTGACAATGATATCCACAGAGGAAAGGTGGGGATTAGTTTAATGATCTGGCTCCTACCTCATCAGAACACATATAGAGTAAACACATGGAGGTTGCCTCTCTCTCGCTGGGGACATTCAGAAAAGCAGCAATCCCAGTCTCACATTGTGTGCAAGTGGGCATCATGCTTCCGTTCCAGCAATTGTACATAGGTGGAGAGATTCATGGACTACTACTAGCCATGGTGACTGAAGGGAACCTCTACATTCAGTGCTACTAGCCATGATGACTCAAGGGAACCTCTACATTCAATAGCTACTACCCATGATTACTCAAAGGAACCTCTACATTCAATAACTACTAGCCATGGTGACTAAAGGGAAACTCTACATTCAGAGGCAGTAAGCCTCTGTTTACAGTGTTATGAGGCAACATCAGGGGAAGGCCTCAGCCTCTATATTTTGGTGTTGGCCCTGAAGAGTTAATTGGTTGCCCACTGTGTGAGAGGAGATGCTGAACCAGATAGACCACTGGTCTAATCCAGCAGGGCTCATATGCCCTTATTAGAGTGCTACCAGTGCACCCATCTCTACTCTGTGTTCTTATATGTCATCTGAAGAAGGCTGTCAAGAGCAAGGACAGGCAATATTAGATGGATTAGCACTCTCAACTCAGTATAAAAGGTAAAGGTAGTCCCCTGTGCAAGCACCAGATGTTTCTGACTCTGGGGTGACGTTGCTTTCACAATGTTTTCACGACAGACTTTTTATGGGGTGGTTTGCCATTGTATAGAGAAGCTATACATGCCCATGTGTTCTTTTTTGTTTCCAGTGTTTCTCAATTCGTTTTGTGTACACAGCTTGTTTGTTTCTCTCTAGTTTTGCTTTACAGGATAATTAAGGCAGCTACAAATAGGTTCAGTGACCTCACTGCTGACTGGCAGCAAAGGTGAGAAAGAGGGCAGGAAGAATGTGGGAAGTAACTGTAAAGCCAAGTCACAGTTAGAAATCTCTCAGAGCCCTGGGGAGTCTCTCACTATCAGGAAGCTGCATTTGGCACTTCATAAACTGTTAATCTCAGACTAAGCAGAAGCACCAGACTTCCCTGCAGTAATCAAACCATAATCAGCCAGTTGTCTGTAGGCTTTAGGAACTGAAGACTGTGCCTCCTGCTGGCTGCCACTTTGCCTGACAGCACACAGGAGAGAACACTGAGCAGTGGAACCAGCACAGAACTGGCACAGAAAGGAGAGTACATGGTGGAGAGGACTGTTTATAATACCACAAAACCTTAATCATATTCTCCCCTTTTGCATTTCACAGTTACTCAACAAAGTCAATTCTTGGCACGTGAAGGACAAACAAAAGAAAGTATTTTTCCAAACAACACATAATTAACTTGCTGAACTCAGCTAGGGTTGCCAACCTCCAGGTGGGACCTGGAGATCCCCTGGAATTGCAGCTCATCTCCAGACTACAGAGATCAGTTTCCCTGGAGAAAATGGCTGCTTGGGAGGGTGGGCTCTATGGCATTGTACCCACTGAGGTCCCTGTCCTCCTCCCCAAATCCCCAGGAGTTTTCCAGCCTGGATCTGCCAACCCTACCCTTTTCCTGCTCCCGTGGCCAGAAGGAATCTGGCAACCCTAGAACTCACTACCACAAGATGAGGTAATGGCTATTAGTTTAGATGCCCTCCAAAAGGGACTAGGCAAAAGGAAGAATGATTTCTCAAGGCCTTTCAGCCTTGCTAACTCCAAGGAGCAACTGTGTTCAGAGGTAATACTTTCTCAATACTACACATTGGAGATCAGAGGTATGCATTAGCAGAGTGACTAAACAAGATCCAGTCAAAACAGATCCAATTCATTAACATAGTCATTAGAATTCATCTGAAGTAAGTAAACTGTGTTCACAAACTGTGTTCATTGATGCTCTGGTATCTCACTGCAGCTGTTTCAGTTCCATGATGCAGTGGGAAGAAGCGAATCACTCAGAGGATGTGCCTGACAGGAACATTATCCAACCAAAACAGTCGTGGGGGAGCAACCTTTTTGAGTCTGCAGGTACCTGTGCTCTTCTGTCACAAGGCAGTAGGCCCTGTCATGAAATGGCTGTTGTAAAAGGCAGAGCCAATCACAAAATGTCAGGGAGCAAAATTATGCAGAGCTCTCATAGTAAGTCCTCAATATTTCAGGCAGAAGCTCTGTTTAAAAGGATGCCTTTTTAACCTAAACAGCTCATCTGAAACCCTAATGGGCAACAGCCCCACCTATCCCCACTCACTTTCTCAAAGCACTCAATGGATACTAGGAAAGTTGTTGGCCAGTACTTAAATGAAATCATCAAAGCTGGCATTCCTGTTCAGAGTATTCATTGTCTCAGGTGTTGGGATGCTTTCTGGCTCTATATAACGACGGGTACTGCTCACTTGAGCTATTTTAGTATTATTAGCTGGAACTTCTTCCTCATCCAACTGAGAGGTTTTATTTGTTTATATTTGCACCCCATTTTTCTCCTCAATGCTTACAGCAACATTGATCTTGGAGCATGGCTGATCACAGCGAGAGGCTGTGTGTACAGGCACTTTCCCGGTACATTCACCTTGTGCAGACCATTCAGCAATCACATGGCGTTGGGGGGGGGGGGCGTTCATGCTTGCTTTCCCTTTCCCTCTGTCTGAATACATGAACTAGATGTCTGCATAGGGCTCATCTGGGCCCAAATCTGGCTCTCTCTTTCTGTGATATTGATTGCATTGCATACCTGTTATGGAGGGAAGTACTTACAGCAAATGTTACCTGGTGAAACATTTGCTTTTATACCCCCCTTTTCAGTCTTCAGGTCCGCCTATGTGTATGCCAATGAATGCAGACAAAAACATTTACCCTGTGCCTAGCAGCACTTCACTAGAACAAATAGACCAGCAAGCAAACAGCAGCCATCACTGTTTATATTAATCAAAGTCCTCTTCAAGTCAATGAATGAGCAATGCGATTAATATAAGCATCATGATGGAAAGAGAAATCTCCCAGCAAAGTCCTCTTCTATAACAAGATCTGCATATAATTCCGCTAACTGGAAAATGTCCCTTTGAGTTATTTATCTGTTCTCCTCTAATATTCTTGAGCTGGGGACCAGAATAAGGTTCAGATATGAAGATTTCAGAATATTAACTGACTTTTGTTATTTTCATTTTGGTGTGTGAGGTATACCAACTATATTCATGAGCAGGCAGTTTTAATCAGTTAATATCTAAATAAACCTCCAGAATGTATACCAGCCTTCTTTTTCATAATAGCAACCAGAGATAGGGAGGTCTTTGTGTAGGCAGAAATTGGTTAGAAAATATTGCATACTGCATAGTTTTTCAGGAAACAAAAACTTAGATTGACCATGAGGTGTTATTATGGGGAACTTTAATCACTGTCCATGGCTGCTATGAGTTTTTTTTTGTTGTTTTCCTAGTAAGACATGCATTGTACATATCCCACAGCTTCCCACCCAAAGTCTGTGTTTAGTCTGAAAAAGCAATTGATACTGAAAAAACAAGCGGAACTGCCTCAGTCTCCTTCCTAACGGCAAAACTATTAAAGACAGTCCATATATTTACACATATATATGTCCCTTCACCATACACTCAGAACCATCTGCTATATTAGTTTCTCTTTGGTTATTGGCGATTCCGTTTAGATTTCTCAGGAAACAAAGATGCTGAGTCTCTTTCCAATCCATGGGGCGGGGGGAGAATTAAATCTTCATTTACAAAATAATGTTGGATACTACCTCAGGATACTGCTTTTAAGCCTCTGACAAAAGATTATATCATAATAAATTACTTACAGATGCCATAACACTCTTTGTTGGTTTTACCTCAGAATAGTTAGAATTGTTTATACAGAGAAATATACTGGCTGTGCACATGCAGGACCTTTTTTTTTTTGGAAAAAAGTTGTTGTTAGTTATGTTCCAAACCCATTTTGCCAATAAAGGGATAAATCTTAAGTGAGTTAAAAACAAGAAAAGTGTTGCCATTTTCTCCTACAATCTGGGCTGGCCCTTGTTGTGGCAACAGGTGCTTGCGAGGCATCCAAAGTTAACAAAAGCTGCCAATGCTGAATCATGCTAGCATGTGACTGGCAGTTTCAGTCCAATGATTCACTTATTAGGAAGAAGTCCTACCATTAAGTCACAGCCAACTAATGGCAACCCCATAGGGTTTTCCAGGCAAATGGCATTCAAAGGTGGTTTTGCCATTGTCTGTGTCTCTGTAGCAACCCTGGACTTCCTTGGTGGTCTTCCATCCAGGTACTAACCAGGGCTGACCCTGCTTTGTTTATGAGATCCAACAAGATGAATATTCTATCCCCAGAGATCCTGTGAATTGGCCCTTGGGTAGAGATGAAGCTCATATGACAAAAAAAAGCTGTCATTACCCAGCAGCCCTATTTACTTTTCAGTAATGAAAACTGGAAAGCACTTGATTCAGAAAATTGGCTTGGCACATCTAATAAATTATTTCCTTGCTTTTAACTTATTGTAAACTGACACCTCCTACTTGACTGTATAACCAAATTAAAAATAAAAACAATTGATGAGGTGTGCATATGTCAGATTAAGTGAGGACATATAAGCTGTTCCTTTACAGGAACTGACAGAACAACACACAAAATGCCAATGCTCTGCATTAAGTATGTACTTCAACAAAATTCTCATTGGAAGCCATGCAAGCCTTATGCAAATACATGCAGGTTAAGCAGAAGCCCTTGCTGGTGTGTTGTTGTTGTCACACCAACAATATTTATTGATTTAAAATATTTATACCCAACTTTATCTCCTCA
Source organism: Heteronotia binoei (assembly GCF_032191835.1). Taxonomy (NCBI): domain Eukaryota; kingdom Metazoa; phylum Chordata; class Lepidosauria; order Squamata; family Gekkonidae; genus Heteronotia; species Heteronotia binoei. The sequence goes on from NW_026800109.1 coordinate 19,962, forward strand.
GACTCAAGATATATAACAAATAAGCCTCGAAGATGCAAAAACCATCACAAGTGTCCAGCAACAAGTTAAAAAACAACATACAAGTAAAATGCACGATTAAAAATGAAGCTAAACCTGCCAAAACAGTCTGCTTTCCGCCAAATGGCATCTGGAATAAAGCCATTTTACATGCCTTTTTGAAAGATGCAAGTGAAGATGCCCTCTGCACCCACTCACATAGGCCGTTACTCTGGCAGTGAAAGACAGAAATAAGAGGGCCAGATTCCTAAAACCCACATACTTGTAAAGTTTAATAGGAGTCAGTTTTTTTTAAAACAAAACTGATACTAACTCCTACTTGCCTTCAGATGATCAATGGAAGTTTTACCAAATAAATTATTTAAATTTAGCAGAACAGTTCAAAGCAAGCAATGAATTTAAGTAAAAATATTACTATTTCAAAGCAGGATTGAAGGACAGATTCAAATTCCTTCACATGTCAGTTTGTACTGAAAACATAACAAATGAAAATAGAGACATCAGCATGACAGTTCTTCGGTTCATATTTTAAAGGCAAATGTGCAAAAAAAAAACCCCATATAGAATAGAAAAGAGGTGGCTGCCCTTTTGTATGTAGAACACTTCTATCCTGTGAATTGGAAGGAACAAAAAAAAAAAAGACTTTTGGAATTAGTTTCCGACTCTCTGGAATTAGTTTCCTATCTTATTTCGAGTCTTGAAATTTTATGGGATAAACCAGGCAGTTTTTAGATAAAGCTTTTTTATAGTTTCTAAATAACGGAAACAATTAATAATGGTATGGATTTACATATCTGTGTTCTACAGGATACCCAAATAGCTTCCAGAACTAAAATTAGAAAATATTACAGGATGAAGGAAGATGAACGGGAAGGAACAAAAAGCTCTCATGTTGTATATAATGTATTAGAGCATTTTAAAAATTAACAGAGCATATTATGTGTGAATTTTTTTGGATTCCAGACGATATCTTTGTCTACATACTATACAGACTTAGCAAGATTAAGCCACAATGAACAATGGGAGGCTTACTCTTGACTAAAGATGCTTAAGAGATCAGGCTACAAATTTTGGGTATCATTTTTTTACTATTATGGAAAATAAGCTTGATATTAGAAATGCCAGTTGGGAGGGAAGAAGTTACTGTATAATCATGAATTATAATGTTACCAGTTTGATGCAAACAAAACTGGCTTTGCTGTTTTTGAAGAAATGCAATATAGAGAGGAAACCACAATCCAAATTTTAATTTCAGTTCTGTTGCTTTTCTCAGTTGCTTGTAGAATTTTTTTTTAAAAAAATAAGGCCATCACAATAGTCTGAGGCATTTAAAATTTTTCTTAGCAAAACAAGCATGCGATTGTCTGATGAAGTGTGCTTTTAGCACACGAAAGCTTACATTTTGAATAAAACTTTGTTGGTCTTAAAGGACTCCAACTTTATTCTATTATTCTGCCCACCTGAAACTTTATCACAGTTATTCTTACTGAACTATTATTATGGCTGAAACTACCTTTTGTACCTCAAGAGGGTTTTTTTCCATTTCTAATTCACATGTCTCTCAAGAATAATTTTATTATTCCAAGCATGCAGCAAATACCTGTTCTAGGACTTAACACTTCACATTTATTTTTAACATATGAGTTTTTGAACAGTTTCAGTTTCAGTGCAGTGACTTATGCAAATTCTTTATCACCTCATGGGGATTAGTGCATTGTAATTTGATAATGGTTCTCTGCTTTAACACAGCCACTACCGCTTCCCAGAAAAGGAGGAATTTGATTGCAACTGACTGTTCATCCAAATCTAAAACAAGTTCAATTATCTTATCAAAGGCTTCATAAAAGAAATGCTTTACAGTGAAAATAAGGGGCTTTACTTATGACCGTAGCTTGTAGCTTGTCAGAGCAAATCATATTAAATAGCTACCTGCATCAGGAAATAATTAAACTATAGGGAAATTATACTAGAACATGGATTTATTTCCATTGTGTTAAATTATGCTGCCCCAATAGCAACCATTAAGTTACACTGGTACACAATGCATGATAGGAAAGGAAAGGTCCCCCTGTGCAAGCACCAGTCGTTTCCAACTCTGGGGTGACATTGCTTTCACAACGTTTTCATGGCAGACTTTTTACTGGGTGGTTTGCCATTGCCTTCCCCAGTCTTTTACACTTTCCCCCCAGCAAGCTGGGTACTCATTTTACCGACCTCAGAAGGATGGAAGGCTGAGTCAACCTTGGGCCGGCTACCTGAATCCAGCTTCCACCGGAATCGAACTCAGGTCATGAGCAGAGACTTCAGACCACAGTATTGCAGTACTGCTGCTTTACCACTCTGCGCCACGGGGCCTCTGTATGATAATAAAGCAGTACCTAAATTGATTTAGGAATAAGCCATTTTGAAAGCAAAAACATGCAATGCAATTGCTTACAGAAACCAAATAAACTTAACAGTTAACATTACCCAGATTTCAGTTAATAACCACACAGTAGGAAACCCCATCTCTGATTCTGTTATAACACACGGTTGTTTCTTATGTTATTTCCAGACTGCATGTTGTGCAGGTGGCCGTGTGTGTGTTAGTTTTTACAGGTCTAGGACATCCACCAAAATCTATTTGAAGTGTTGCCTGTACAGGTACCGCAGGATCAAAGAGTGGAGGATTCTGAAAAAACCTAAGCCATTTGCTTAACAGTATTCAGAAGGTCTTGACCTGGATAGCCCAGGCTAGCCTAATCTCGTCAGATTTCAAAGCTAAGCAGGGTCAGCCATGAGTAGTATTTGGGCATGAGACCACCAAAGAATACCAGGGTCACTGCACAGAGCTAGGCAATGGGGAAATATCCCTGAATGTCTCTTGCCTTGAAAACCCTGGTGGGTTTCCATAAGTTGGCTGTGACTTGACAGCAAAAAAAAAAAAAAGCCCTCAAAAGAATTATCTGCTGACAGCAATAGGGACTAGCTGAAAACTGGGTTTGTGAAAATCAGTACTGTGTAATGTGTCATTTTGCCTTCTTCAAGGCTTTCCATTACAACATGTGCATCTAAGCACTTATTCAATGTTTTTAAAGACCTTCATATATCCCTAGGATACATAGTGGGCAATGCTTTAAAAAAAAAAAAACCTATATACCACAGTCACTGGGATTTCATTATATGATCAAGGGCAACTAAACTTAACTCATAAATAACATATAAGCAAAAATAATGTTACATTTGGAAAAAAAATATGAAAAACAGAACTGTCGGGGACCATCTGCACTTGCTATTCCACAATAGTTTTAAAGCACATTACATAGGTAGATGCCTTTCAGTATGAGATATAAAAATGGATTCCAGATTCCTCCAAATTTAACAAACTATTTATTGTATGACTGCGGAAGCTGTCCTCAGTGGTTTGACTGCACTGAAGTTAAAGCATAAGCCATAAAGGAGCCTGCTGCAGTGAATGGGAATTTGGAAAACAGAGATCCTAAAATGTGGTCATCAGAAGGTAGTTCAGGGAACACGTGCTGATGGTTGAAAGGTTCTCAGAGAAACTATTCCAGTGGAAAACATCATACCTCACAGGGAAACTGCATAAAACTTAATAGGTTTTCAATTAATCCTTTGAAAAAAAAGAATTCTAACAGTCAAACAGATGCTGTGTATTTCAAGATTCCTTTCCCGTCAATTTAAAATTTGTGAACACTGGTACAGAATTATTATCAACATACTTTAACAGTGCAGTCCTAAGTAGAATCGCACAGACCTAAGCCCACTGACCTCAGTGGGTTTACAAAAGTGTAACTCGGCTTAGGATTGCACTGTAAGGGTCTCATTAAAGCTGGAGGCATAGTTTATCCTTGCATTGTGGCAGATTGTAACCGTATTCTACTCTTAATTACTACCCCTGTTTCCCATTGATCATTTTTCTAGTGTTAAGTGTTTAAATAGTGTGATCACTTCTCCCCACCTCCCCATACACACAGAAAGAAATGAAATTTCTTTTTCCTTTTGGAACCTGATACAATGATACTGCACACAGTTTTTGACAAAATTTTGTATGCCTAAATTCATTAACAAGTTTTTCATCCTATAAACAAATGAGCAAAAATTACCCATCAGCAAAAAAGCTCATAGATTTATTTGCAATCTGCTGGTTTCTATCAATTCCAAGAAATAATTTGAAAGTTTAAAATTCTCTCCCAAATGCTTTGATTTCTTTTTCTTCTCCCCTCCCCATAGAACTCTTTAATTTTTAAGCCACCAACCTTTACTGTTCCTTCTTTGCAGTTTAATTTGAAATTTGTAAAGTGAACAACTTACAAATACGTACGCACACACAGAGGGTGCTTGATTTTGTTGTTGTTTTAAAAAACTGCAGTTTGCCTAAGGCTACAACTTTATTACATCAAGGAAAGAAGGGAAACAGAAGCCAGGAGAGGAGAGTTATAGAAACTGACTTTATATAAACAGTGAGAGAAGAAACTCCCCCCCCCCCCACACACACACACCCACCATGGCCACCTACAAAGTAGCTACTTTCCGATTAGCACAACTTCACCTTGCGTTCTAATACATCATCCTGGGACTGATCTTGCTAATTCCAATCACATTATATATCGTTTCAGATTCCTCGCTGTCAAACGTAGACCAGATTTAAAATAATAATAATAATAATAATAATAATAATTGAAACATACCTAAATTGACAAAGCTCATGACCATGTCTGCATCATTCAAAAAGTTGGCATCATGCAGGCTAGCTAACGGAGGGCTCTGTGTAGTCAGTGGAGATGTACGTGATAACTGTATTCTTCTAGAGAATCCATTTGGAGATGCAGGGTATCCCTTCCTTAACCCTCTGGTCTCGCCTCCCAGGGGTCCCCTTAGCGAATACTCCAGTTCTTCAGTCTCATCTTCATTGGTCATAGCATTGTAGAGGTCTAGCATGAAGAGAGGGGCAGAGGAAGCTTGCTTTCCAGGTGAGAAGGGCCTGGGTCTGTGAGGTAAGCCCAGGATGGAGAGAATCTCTCTCTGGATCTCTTTTCTCTCATGGTTCCGAAGCCTCCTATAAATAAAACTGGAGTGGACGTGATTGTCTCCTATGCTTCCCTTAGCAGAACCCATTAAAATCCAATAATTCCAGAGCAAGCTCACTAGAGCTTTGAGCACAGTTTGGTCCATTTTAAGATATATGTATATAAAAGATGCAGTAAGCTAAAACAAAAATTCCTTGTTTTCTCTGCTGATCTCCTATGAGGTCTATTTTCCCAGTGGCCAGAGGAAAAAACAAAAAGGTTGTGGATTACCTATTCTTCATGTCAACGTTGTCATCTCCACACATAACATCTTGGTGGTTTTATTTTCTCCCCCTTTTAAAATATTAACAGGATAGGCTGGCAGTTGTTTCTAAGAAAGCTGAAATTCAGACTTCCAAATTTCCACTGCTGTTATTGTTTTTTCTGCATTGATGGAGCAGAAGACCAGACCTTGGTCCGTTGATGTAGGCATTCCTATTTTTCAAAAAACCCTTTTAAAATAATCAGAGTTTTTGGGACAAGGTTGTTAACTAGCAAGAGATGATCTTCAGTCACTCAGAGTAATCCTCTTCTGCTGTGCTTTCAAATTAATTAATTAACTCTCCTCTTCTCCCACCTGGCGTTCTTTCCTGAATCACAGTTCTCTGTCTTAATCTGCATCTATTTTCCCCAGTAGCCTGCTGAGAACTGTAACATCTTTAGACTCGCTTTAATATCCAGCAAATCTGAAACATGTACTAAGCACTTAAAGGCCTTTAACTCAAGGAAAGTGGGGGGGAGTCCCTTCTGAAAATCCACCCAGCCTCTTTCAGTTCCTTAACTGTTATTTCCACCTCTAGCAGGCAAAAACATAGCAGCTCCCTTCAAGAGAGATCTAAAAGCTAATGTAAGCACAACCCTGCTGGGAAAGAAGAGGCTTCTCATTGTAATTTGAAACGGGCAAAGTGAGGGGGGAATGGCTTAACCCTTCCTCTGCCAGACAAAGTTATTCCCCCCCCCCACTTCAGTTTACACTTCTGACTCTAATAGTGTTAGATAATGACCCCTTCAAAAGAACCATGGAACTAAATGTAACTTACAAGCCATATGTAGCAGATTCAACTATAGGAGGATTTTTAATTCCACTGAGTGTCATAATATATATCCCCCCCCCCAAAAAAAACGCTCTCACTTTTCCTAAGTATAATTTAAGCAGTTAAGGAATACTCCCGCCAAAATTAAAATGTTAAAGTCCTACTGATTTCAAAGGTGGAGATTTAAATTAATCCTTAACTTTTCAGTATCAGTCCATGGAACTTAAAAAATTGGACTGTGCCCTTCCAATGTTATTTTTCTAAAAAGTCCATTTTAAACGGGAGTTACTTGTAAGAGTATTATTATTGAGAACATTTTGTTGTACATTAGCAAACTCTCAAAGAGTTTCTTTGCTATTATGTATTCATCCTTAATATTCTATCACGTTGGACTTTATTAAATAAATAAGTTTTGGATAATTGCATTTACTTCATCTTTTAGATTTCTTTAGACAGAATTCATAGGAGACAAAATACCATTCTCAGTGACAATTTGGCAGAACAGTATGATTTCTGAATTATACAGAAATCCTCTGACTGGGCTCTGGAAAATCAGCTTTAAAATTTCAAAATAAATCAATCAATAATTCAACAAATATATGATAAATGTATAAAACAGCTGATGAGTCACAGACGAATGTTTGAACTTTTTCCAATGAGAAATTATTGCTGACCATTGTCACTGATATTCTATCACTGATAACTATGGCACCCATTCAAGTAATCACTAGCAACCAATGAGTGTTAACCCAACCTTCACCCCTGTTACCGTTCATTTTCATGGAAAAGGATGCCCAATTGCATGTATCTATTAAACTCTACCCTTCATTTAACTTAATGGAAAAGCCCATGTCCCCATGCCTGAAACCACTGGATCTAGGAAATAAATACATTGGGTTCATGTGATAGCAGAAAAGAAGTTTTGCTTAATGCAGTTTTTGGCTTGAACAAAATATTGTACAAGAGCACTGATCAACAGCACTGATTTTTGGTTTCCAATCAGAGTGGCTATGAAAACAAATTCAAAAGACAATTTGATGCAGACAGTACAGTTCGATTTGGAAGTCCACTATGATTTGATCAAAGAAAGTCCAGAAACACAACTCTTCAATTTGAATAAAAGTTAATTAATAATAAATGACTATTTTATTAATAATAACTATATTCTTCAGATGTGTGCAGTGATTCACAAAAGCTCATACCTTGCCACAGATTTTGTTAGTCTTTAAGAGTGTTAAAGCTGCAGTACTGCAGTCCTAAGCTCCGCTCACGACCTGAGTTCGATCCCAGCGGAAGCTAGTTTCAGGTAGCCAGCTCAAGTTGACTCAGCCTTCCATCCTACCAAGGTCGGTAAAATGAGTATGCAGCTTGTTGGGGGGGGGGGAGTGTAAATGACTGGGGAAGGCAATGGCAAACCACCCCGTAAAAAGTATGCTGTGAAAACGTTGCACAACATCACCCCAGAGTCAGAAACGACTGGTGCTTGCACAGGGGACCTTTCCTTTCCCAATGTACTACTGGACTCTTGCTTTTCCTTATTGCTGCAGACAGACTAACATGGCTACCCATCTTGATCTATCTTTACTGGAAAAGCTTAATTCACTATGCATTTTGAAATTCAAGACACTTAGGGCCTATTTTCATCACCCCCATCATTGTGGCAGCCACAAATCGTAGTTGACTCCCAGCTGAATATGTATGAAAGCAGATGTCATGCACAGAATTCAATGTACCATATCAAATATGGGATGTGCTACTCTTGGATTGGAAAGGTATAATATGGAAAAAATATTACCAGTGAATGAGTGGATCTTCATGTTTTCCAATGTCTATTAATTTAGGGTGGAGGAAATAAGATCATGAATGGGTCCTTATGCCAGGTTGGCAGCTGCTGCCAAAGCAATATTATTTTGAATCTGCATAGCCACTCAGATCTCCAATGACCAGTCAGAAGCCCTGCTAGGAAAAAGTCCCACCTGGCCCTGCCCACTTTCTAAAAATACGTGGTGGGTGCCAGAGAAGATACAGGCAGGTACCATGGCACTCACAAGTGCCATACCGGGGACCTCTCATTTAAGTACTGCAGCACAGTGCCTTAACACTTAACTGATCCCTAAGCAGGTACCAACCTAATACAACTGCTGGTGTATTAACAGCAACAGTAAGAATACCCAATGCAGGAAAGAAATTTTGCCACATGCCCCCTCTTTCTTAAAACCCATTGCTGGTCATACTAGTGATCTTGTAAAGTACCACAATGCAAGAAGACTTTTGGCCACATGTAGAAGGTATACACTCACCACTGGGTAATTAATTATCTTCAACCATCCCAAAACAGGTTAAGGGCTGCTGGTTCCAGACAAGAAACTTTCACAAGCCATAGCATCTTTGCTTTCAAGAAACAACATTTCTCAGAAGTTCAAGTAACAAAAGGAGAATATCTGAAGGGTGCTTTTGATTTACCATTAGTGGCACAATCCTATGCATGTTCAGTCAGAAGCAAATCCTTCCATGTTCTATAGGATTCACTCTCAAGCAGTGTATATAGGATTGCATCCTGAAGGAAATTGGATTTTCTTTGAACCATGAAGTTGGAGGGGCAAGATCTGCTCAGCAACTAGGGTTGCCAGATCCCTGTTGGCAGCAGGGATCCCCTGCCTCCAGGCCCTACCCCTACTGCCAAACAGCTGGCAGCTGGGGGGCTGTTTTTTGAGGTTGAGGCACCAGATTTGCAGCATAGCATCCAGTACCTCTCCCCAAAATACCCCCCAAGTTTCAAAAAGATTGGACCAGGGGGTCCAATTCTATGAGCCCCAAAAGAAGGCGACCCTATCCTTCATTATTTCCTATGGAGGGAAGGGATTTAAAAGATGTGTGGTCCCTTTAAATGTGATGGCCAGAACTCCCTTGAAGTTCAGTTATGCTTGTCACACCCTTGCTCCTGGCTCCACCCCAATGTCTCCTGGCTCCACCCCCAAAGTCCCCAGATATTTCTTGAATTGGACTTGCCAACCCTAAAGAGCCCTGAAAGCTCTTGGAGGATTGGCTACATCAGGAGTGTATGGCCTACTATGCAAAGGAGTTCCTGCTACAAAAAAAAGCCCTGGTTCTATTATCCTGGAGTGATTGTGAAAGGGGGGCAGCAATGGCAACTTTAAAGATGCTGTTCAAAGGGCCTTAGTTCACTGGGGCTTTAGGGTTGCCAGGAACATCGCATGGGAGCTGCTGTTGAAGAGAGGGAGCCAGAAGTACCACTGGTTATGCATAAGCCTCAGGCCGCATTTAAAGGAACTCCCAGGATTTTGGCCTCAGTTAGCAATATAAATATAATTTTGCCTGACTTTATGTCAATAGCTAACTAGTTTGGTTTCTAATTAGCAATTGTAACTTTTTCAAAATGCACTCTGCGCCGCACATAATTATATTTCATTTCTCCTTAAAAGTCAAAAGCTGAGATTTTTATCTTATCCCCTGCTCCTAATATAATGAGCTTCAAAAAATATTTAAACTGGGAATAGATCTAAAAGGCTACTCACAAGTGCTTACCTCGAAAAGTAACTTATATTCCAACTCTGATAGTCACAAGAGAGTCCTTAAGTTAAACAAAACTCTTTGAGGTCCTCTTTTGTTTAAGTTCTCTGCAGAATATATTCTATTTCCTTGCATTCAGTTTAAGTTTCCTTGGGCTCAAATAAAAGAACTGAAAAATAACCCCGAAGAATCATTCCATTCCAAAGGCTCATCTAGCCCAGAATCCAGTTGCCAATAGGAGAAAGCCAGGTGCTCCTGGGAAGTTTGCAATCGGAGCATGAATAAAACAGCCCTCTTTTGTTGTTTGTCCCCACATCTGTTATTCAGAGGTACACTGCCTCTGAACAAGGATGTCCCATTTAGTTACCATGGCTTAGAAAAGAAAAGAAAAACATTCAAGTAATATATATGCGATACATATTGAAATGTTATTGACATCTGGGAAAGATTATCTTCATATTTTATAACAGTTTTTGTGTCCTAGCAAATCTGTCCAGATTTGCCATAACAATGGTAAGGGTTCCAAAGTTATATCTGCTGTGGGCTAGTGTTGTGAACAGGTTGGGGGGGTTTAAATGTATTGCCCCTTTAATAGAGACTTAATATATGTAAAGAGGCAGCCAAAGCTTTTTTTGTCATGGAGGTAAATAGCATCAACCTGGTAAATAAAAACCCATTAAGCCTCTGTTAAAGGGACAGGACACTTTTCTCTAGGTCTATTGGCAACCCCAGCTATGCATGCTTTCAGAGACTGTCATTTTCCTTCCATCCCACTTTCTGTTCTGTTGTCAGTCTTGTTTCATCCAAGGTTATTGCTTATCCCAAAACCTTTGAATGACACAAGACCTATCTAAAGATTAAAGAAAAGGACATAAATCAAACATTGTGTGTGCTGCCTTCCTAGACTTCCACTTGAAATTTGTAGATGACAGTATCACAAATAGCCTGTCAGCCAGTCCCTTACATTTTTTACCCTGCCTTTTCTCTGAGGAACTCAGAGTGGTAGAAACGGTTTGCCACACATTCAGTCAGACATGGCTAGATTCATTTGACTGTCCAGAATGGGATTTGGGAAATAAGTGATTTAAGAAAGAAGACCACTTATTCTTGATATTCTTGATATCTTCAGTCTTGGCAGTTTTATAACCAGGAGGGCAGCTATAAGCACATCTACCAAAATCCTGTTCAGGTCTATTTAAGGGGACTTCCCAGGATAGCATTTTTAGCATTTCACTGTAAAACATCTTAACCGAATACAAAAGGTTGTCATATGATAAATCATCTGAAAACTACAAACATTCTACAGTTCCCATATCTCAAGGAACAGTGGTCCCCAACCTTTTTGGCACCAGTGACGGGTTTTGTGGAAGACAATTTTTCCATGGACCGGGGGAGGGAGGGAGGGGCGATAGTTTTGGGATGTTACAATTGTGCACTTTATTTTGGTGTGGTGGGTAAATGTGCGGACTCTTATCTGGGGGAACTGGGTTTGATTTCCCACTGCTCCACTTGCAGCTGCTGGAATGGCCTTGAGTCAGCCATAGCTCTCGCAGAGCTGTTCTTGAAAGGGCAGCTTCTGGGAGAGCTCTCTCATCCCCACCAACTTCTCAGGGTGTCTGTTGTGGAGGAGGAAGATAAAAGAGATTGTGAGCCACTCTGAGATTTGGAGTGGAGGGCAGGATATAAATCCAATGTGTTATTACTACTACTACTGCTGCTGCTACATTGTAATATATAATGAAATAATTATACAACTCATGACCCGGTTGCTAACAGGCCACAGACTGGTTCTGGTCCATGGCCAGGGGGTTGGGGACCCCTGACAAGGAGGACATACTATTGCTATAACAGGACTACAAGAAAGTACTGGTTCCCCCCCCCCCCCCCAGTGTGAGAAAGAGCCACAATCATATTGTGCTCACAAGGATTATTTTTGCATTATATTCATGAAGAATTTAAAGAATTCAAACAAATCTTTCAGTTTTGGAATTCAGAAATTATCTGAATTAAACTGGAATTCTAGAAGAGATGAATGATGGATCAAATGAACAAAGATAACAATAAAATAATGAAATAGAAGAAATGGGCATGTTCCTAAATCAGAGGATAACAGCTAGGAAAAAAGAGTACAACAATGGAAGGAAGACTGACATTTTAAAAATCAGCATAAGAAACGACAATCTGTCCACGTGCACTTGCACACACAAAATGTGTGATACTCACAAAATACACTCACTCAGAAATAAATCCAGTTCTTCTGGATGCTACTATCCCCCCAAGTACAAAACATTATCATCAAATGACCCTCTATATATTTATTAATATATTTATATGCTGCCTTGCCCACAAACCATGGCAGTTTAAAAGCAGCTTTTAAAAAAAACCAACCTGATTCATTAGGAAGACAATTGAAATAAAGAGGAGATAGACAAAACACAAGGCCATATAGCTTTCCTTATAAAAATAATACTCTGCTTATGGAATTAACTGAATGCTCCCACACCCTTAAAAAGAACAGCCTTACCTCTCTCATGGAAGACAGATTTGATAGGAGCCTCCTGTAGTACCTTGAGGAGGGCATGTCACCATGCAGAGCTGCCACTGAAAAAAACAGCTGGCCTGTGCCATAGTCAAACAGCTACCTTGAAAGGAGAGCTCCACATGAGGAGGACCTTGTAGGATCTGAGATGGGGAACAATCTCATAACAAGCAAGCAAGTAAAAATATTAAGATGTAAAAATGGCAGTCCAGGAAGGGCAATTTATGCACCCACACAGAGAGAGATCTCAGAAGCAATCCAATGAGGAGGCTGCCAGCTCTGACTTGGCAAATGCCTGTAGATTTTAGAGGTGGAGCTTGAGGAGGGAGTTTGAGGAGCGGTAGGACCTTAGAAGGGATGTGATGTCATAGAGTTCACCCTCAAAAGCAGCCATTTTCTCCAGGGGAACTGATCTTGGTCATCTGGAGAGCAACTGTAATAGCTGATCTCCAGGTGTCACTTGGAGGCTGACAACCCTACCAATGAGGCCCTTGTGCCTGATGGCTATCAACAAACTCTTGAATGTTAGAGTTTTTTTTAAGATTCAAGTGGAGATATTAGGACCAGGGATTTTAGCCTAAATGCAGGCTGAAGAATATAAAACAATGCTTAAAGGTACCACTGGACTCCTGTAAGAATCACTAGTATAATCCCTAAAAACAGTGTATATAAAACAAAGCACATTGTTGTTTGAGCAATTCAGCTAAATGAGTGCTACTGTGAAAACATATCAAAAAAATATACGTGGCAGAGAGAGAGAGAGAGAGAGAGAGAGAAGGGGCTATTTTTACCTTCCCCAAAGAATTTGGGAAGAGAGATCCAAGCTAGAAAAAAGAAACAAACATGTACACCACATGAAACAATGTTTTATGTCACCAACTCTCTTGAAAACCTCTTATCCATCTGTGGCCTAAGTGTTCAGGTGTTCGGCTTTCCACTGCAGGGAGAGAAGAGCCAGCTGGGTCCTGCTTGAAGAGTAGCAGCACACATAACTTTTTTTTTTTGCTGAAGCAGCTATAAAAGATACTTTCTGGTTAAGCTTCCCAGGCAGTCGTGACTCTTTCCAATACCTAACAGCGTCACTCTGGCTGTTAAAGTGTCACCAGCACATACATGTTCTCTGCTACAAGACAACAAAGCAGAATAGTTTTATAGATAAGAAAACTTTGTGGGGAAAAACAACATCCTCATTTGTTTAGAATGGCTATGCTATGCTGAAATGGGAGGATTTGTGGGGGGAAATCACAAAGCTCTGCATTCAGTGGTCTCAGTTTGAGGCTCCATCTCTCACAATTAATGAGACAATCCTTCATCATGCTGCTGTGATTTTCAAGTTATGCTAGCCTAAGAGACTTCAGTAATCCTCTTTGGTTTATAATAAAGACGACGATTAGCACAGGCATTGCACAGTGGCAAATGTAAAAACTTTGGCCGCAGAAAGCATTCGTAAGTAGCAGTGAAGAGCACTCTCTTAAATTCGGATATTTGGTTGAGCCACTAACGTGTTTTATGGAGCTGCAGCTGCAAACCAGTACCTGTTAAACTCATTGTTCCTTGACTACACTGTTTCCTCAGGCACATCTGTTTTGCTCCAGTGCTGTCCTGATTTCTCTCTCCGAGTCACTTGTGCACTTGGGGCGGCATCATTATTTGAACACAGTATTTATTTTAGAGCGTTATTAATAAGAAAATAACTAAATGATGAAGAACAGGAACAGTTCACTTCTTTCTAAATGAAATGCCTTGTCTGTATAATAGACTTTCCTCTTAGATGTGCTTGACCCTCTTATGCTTAGAAAGTTAACTGTTCATACGCACAGCCTAATTCTTACTCTTACAGAGAATATTAGCTATGAGAGCCAGCATGGTGTAGCAGTTAAGATCTGGGGGACTCAGCTTCAAGTCCCCACGCTGACATCGAAGCTTGTTGGGTGAACTTGGGCCAGTCACACACACTCACCCTAACTGACCTCATGGGGTCTGTTGTGAGGACAAAGTAGACTAGAAGAGAATGTTGCAAGCTACTTTGACTTCCCCTTGGATTAAAAAAAATTGGAATATAGTAAATCAATAATTTCTGTCTTGGGTTTCTCATGGAAATCATCTTCAAATGTCTTGCCTCTGCTCCAGAGCTCTGAATCAATCGTGCTTTGGGATTCATGCAAATCCAGATGATTGTCAGCTAATCAGAGCCCATGAAGCTCTACTGAACGGGAGGCGGTGAGCCAGCCTCAGCTGGAGTGGGGTGAAGAGAAAGGGTTTTTTTGGGTGGGGGCATTTTGGACAGGGATTTTGTGGCTCTGGAAAGGAATTTTTTATTTGGCTTTTTAGTTAGGGTTTTGGGAGGAGGGGTCAGTTAAAGGAGAAAGGTTATTTTAGTGTGACAAATAAGCATCCCATTAAGGGCTCATCATTCCAAACTGGTAGATAACGGTTCTGTAGAAAGGTGCTCTGTGGAGAAAAAAGCGGCCTTTAGCTGCTGAGGTAACCAGCCAGGAGAAAGGGGAATCAAATCTCCCTTCAGGATGTATTTACTTTACTTGAGTGCCAGTTTACTATATATATTTAAGTCATCCACACATAATATTTACCTTATCAAATAATTTATTTACTGTTTAATAAATCACTGTTGTTCATCTCCATCTGTGTCTTGTCTGCCTCATCAAATGTCTAGGGAAAAAGTGATTTCTGATTGTTTCACAATTACAGCCTTGATCTAGCACAGGGGTGTCAAACATGTGGCCTGAGCAACTCACTGTTTTCTGCTTCCTTCTGCATCATAACTTGCTTTGCCAGACTTGCTCAAGCACACAGGAGCTGCAGAGCAAAGTTCCTCCCTTTGCCAGACTCCCTCAATTGCACAGCAGAGCTACTGTGCCAAGCCTCTCTTCCTTCTGTTGGCTGAGGCTCGACAAGCCAGTGAAGTGGATTAAGCTGAGTGTGTGTGTTTGTCTGTGTCCTTTATAAAGTTTATATCTCCCCTACCTGGCATTTTACTTTATGACACACATGGCCCGGCCCAACAAGGTGAAGAGCCAGCCCTCATAACAAATGAGTTTTACACCCCTGATCTAGCAGGTTTCCAGATAAGAGACCTTTAGGGAAACCTTTAGGTTTACATGCTACTAATCCTTAATCTCTCTTTTTATTTGGTAGTGGTTGGCTGGAGTTTAAAGAATCTATTTAGCCCCTGCCAGTGGCCAGGGGGACCTGGCAACCCTAAGGAGAGGACACAGTGGGGGACTGAACATTTTTCAGTCCAGGAGGTAAATTACCTCACAGCTTTCCCTGCTCTGTCTCTCACCCAATAGCCATCCCATCTCTTCTTACTGCTGTTTTATTTTTAAGCAATGGCTTGCCTGTACATGTGGGCTAATTCTGATATTAGCTTAGTGCTGACACAATGGATTGCTTCTCCTTAAGTATAGTTTAGTGATTGGAGTAGGTACCCCTGAAGCTGTTACACTTAATCTTCTATTTGCATTATCTGCTCTTTTCCTTTTGTAGTGCTAACCATTATTAGGGTTAATGCTAACCACAGCTTTAAACAAGCATTTCAGGCCATAATTAATAGCAGATTCAAAACTCAGAGTAATAACTTATGTTGAGTAAGTGATATACAATGGCTGTGCTAATCAACATCTTAATATTAATGTTCAGCATGGCTGGTACAGCAAACAGACAGTTGGATCCAGATTCAATTGGAATTTTCCCTTTGGCTGGAGACACCCCCCCCCCTTTCTCAGGATCCTCAGGTGCTGCATTTAATAGAGATCAGCTGGCTACCACAGAAGGAGAGAGGGCCCGAAAGTTCCATTCTGTTGATGGAAAATTTATTCTGGATCCAATCAGAATATTTTAGTGGAAAAGGGGTGTGTGAATCTGAGAGGAAATGAAGAAAAAGAAGGATGGGGTGTAAATAAGACTGAGAGATGGTCTCCTGATCTTTGAACCCAAGAGATCAGGAAACAACACAAGCATACCAAGCCATTCTGTGTTGACAATCACTCATTTGCCTAATGCTGTAGGCAGCTGTAGTGGTGGCTCTCTGAGTGTACCTGCAGAATGCACATACAAAAGTTTGGTGCATTCACATATTTGACTTATTTTGTTATATTTCTTTGTGTGATTTTTAAAGACTGCATCTTTTTACTTTTGTCAGTGAAACTTTTCTACATACCGGTATGTCTCTCTTCCCAAATGATCATTTATATAACGTTAATGGTCAAACAATAAGTGATGCTCAGTAACATGAAAGTTTTCCCTGAGGTGTTTCTCTTCTACTTTTTTTACCCAAAGCAGCTGTGCAAAGCTGTAATCTGGGTCGGAAGTTCACAAAGAGGAGGAGGTGCTTATCTCTTTCCCTGAGGGCCATTTTTCTTATCAAATTCACCCATTCCAAGCTGTTTTTTGCCTCATGCAGGCAAGATAAAAGACCCAATAAACAGTAATAACCACTCAGTAATATTTGATAGTGTTTCCATCAATCTCATTTAACCCTCATCAGTTTATAAATACAAATTTTTACCAAGGTGAGTTCACCAGTTTGAAATTTTAGCAAAATTAAGACCTCAGTAACACATAAAAGTAAAACTTCCAAAGACTTTTTAAGGGGGGGAGGATATCGTCCAATCAATAAAAGAAAATAATATTGTACAGCTTTAGGCAAAGTAAATAACTGAAAGGTACAGAAGCATTTTTTAGACAGTATTACATTCATATCTCAAATCTATGTGGCTGAAGCTAGTGTCCTTCCTTGTGTATATATCTGCTAAACTATATACAGGTCTATGAGAAGATTTTGGTTTTGGTAAAATATATTCTATCCAGTAATATGAAACATATGCAGGTCAGATCCAACCCAATCTGGATCCAACCCAGAATATTTTAGTGGAAAATGGGTGTGTGAGTCTGAGAGGAAATGAAGAAAAAGAAGGAAGGGTATATGGAAGACTAAGAGATGGTCTCCTGATCTTTGAACTTAAGAGATCAGGAAACAACACAAGCATACCAAGTGATTCTGTGCTGGCAATCACTCATTTGCCAAACATGTATATATACACAAGTAAGCAAGATGTATAGTAACCAAGCAAGTAAACAAGACAAAGTTTTAAGGCACTTTGCTTGAACAATATGCAACAAAGTCTCTGATTTATTTGGAGAAAATAGAGCTATCTGAAATACATTCAAATCATATCTGGAGGTCACAGAAGCATTTCTATCCACGGTTGATTGTAATTTACGACTAAAAAAAAGGGAGAGGTGCATTCTCACTCATACATGCCAAGTTGCTAATTCATAGTAACCCTACAAAAGACTAAAGGGCTTGATTTCAAACACTCAGAAACATCATTTCAGATACACAAGGTGTCACATTGTGATGAGAAGCTTACAAAAACCATACCATGTTTTATGTGGGAGGTTGGGGGTATATCACAGGCTGCCATGAAGAGCACTTAACAGTCCAGCAAAGGAAATTTTACTGGGGATACAGCCTTCTTTGGCCAAGCTGAAAGGTAATCTTGACAAGACAGAGATTAGTATTGCTAGTATAAAGGCAGACCAGGGACCTGAGAGCTCTGCTGTCTTGGGTGGGGTTAAATATTCCTTGAAAAGCCAGGTTTGCAGCTTGGGGAGTGCTGCTAGACACAGCAGTCACCTTAGAAAACCAGGTCACTGCAGGGGTTAGGAGTCCTTTTGCCCAACTCCAGCTGGTGCATCAACTTCTGTTCCTAGGTCAGTCAGATCTAGCCACAGTGATCTATTCCTTAATTACATCTGGACTGGACTATTACAATGTGCACTGCTTGCCTCTGAAGAGCAAAAGAACATACAAAAGTTTGGAGCATTCACATATTTGACCTATTTTGTTATATTACAGTGTTCAGAGGTTGCAGCTAGTGTAGAACACTGTGGCTAACCTGATGGTCAGAGCCAGCTGCCAAGAGCATATGACTTTGATACTACAGCAATTACACTGGGTACCAGTCCATTTCTAGGCCCAATTCAAGTTGTTGGTTATGACCTTTAAAGCCTTACATGGTTTGGGACCTGGAGTATCTGAGAATCATCTTCTCCCATATGTTCCTGCAGGGAAATTAAGATCACAGGTAGATCTTGACTGTCCCACCAAAGAAGTTCATATGGTGGGTAAATGAGAGAGGGCCTTTTCAGTGGCTGCCTCATCATTATGGAACAACCTCCCCAGGGAGGTGCACCAGGCCCTCTCTCTTTCAATCTTTAGGAGATGGTTGAAGACAACTTTATTTAGGACCACTTTTGGTTGTTTACTAGCAATCCTGAGTTCTGAGATTAAATTTTGGTTTTATATCTTGATGTGTTTTATTTCAAATGTTTATTCATGTTGTAAGCTGCCTTGAACTCCATAAGGGGAAAGGTAGCTAATAAATATTTAAAATAAATGCATTAAACAAAAAGGGGAAAGATAGGCTTGAGTCTGCTTAAGAGCATACGAACGCTTACATTCTGAATAAAACTTAGATGGTCTTAAAGGTACACTTGTCTACTGCTTTGTTCTATTGCTTCAGACCAACACGGCTGCCTACTGGGATCAACCTCCAGGGGATTAATGCATAAGAAATCAACCATGAACAAATAACTATGAAATAACAATGTATGCAAAATTTAATATTTATAACTATCTCAATATGTATGAATTCATTCAATAAAATTGATATTTATTATATTTTATTAGAAAAGTTCCCAAGTCTCTAATCTTGTTTGGTGTGGAGAGCCAGTTTGGTGTAGTGGTTATGTGTGCGGAGTCTTATCTGGGAGAATCGGGTTTGATTCCCCACTCCTCCACTTGCACCTGCTGAGATGGCCTTGGGTCAGCCATAGCTCTGGCAGAGGTTGTCCTTGAAAGGGCAGCTGCTGTGGGAGCCCTCTCCAGCCCCACCCACCTCACAGGGTGTCTGTTGTGGGGGAGGAAGGTAAAGGAGATTGTGAGCCGCTCTGAGACTCTTCGGAGTGGAGGGCGGGATATAAATCCAATATCTTCTTCTTCTTATCTATTTCCAGAATCACAAAGGCTTAAAGTCTCTGCTACATTCACATTTTCCTGACGGTTTAAAGCACTAATCACATCAGACTCTTAAATAAATTAAAGTCCTTGTGCTGTATTCCCAATCATAGTTCCCAATATGAATTCTTCTATTTTAGATCATTAAAGAGGACTCCTTCACACTACCTCGATGGAGCCTGCTGGCTTTGGAAATCCGTTTCCATTTACTTTTTCAAAGAGGGGATTGAATGCAGCCCTATGTATCCATTCCTTGCAATCCAACTAAGACCATTAAAACTTAATTCACAAACACAATATAGAGAATAGCATTCAATCCCCTCTATGAAAAAGTATATGGGGAAAGTATATGGACCAGCCAGAGGATCCCCCGGTCTTCAGGGCTCCAATCCACTGCCAGCCAGCTAGCTAGCAGGGAAAGCCTTCATCCACAAACAGGGATGTCATTGCTCAACATCCCTGATGTGATGAGATCACTCGGAAGCGACATCACTGCATCACCAACATTGCACAACAATATGTTTTTGAGGCAAGCTATAGTTTCGTAGTAAAAAAAACACATAGATGTTTTGCCCAAAACAGAGCATTGCATGTGATGTCAGCAACACAATGACTCCCAGAGTGGCTCCAGGATCCCTCACCAGCAACAAGGTAGGATCTGGCAACCCTAGTTGGAGGGTGGACCCTATGGCTTCACAACCCCACTGAGCAATCTGTTATTCCAAAACTCTACCCTATACCAGCTCCACCTCTCTACAATTTCCAGAAGTTTCTCAAGCTCAAACCAGCAACCCTAATAAAAATTCATGTGGCAGATTAGACTGTAGTGCCCATCCAGGGCAGAATATCATTGAATCTACAAGTTCCCACATAGGTTGACCTCGACAAGAGCTGAATCAGGATGGGAGGCATTATTTCTTCTTCTTTATTACCCTTGGATTGAATCCCCACCCCAAATCCAAGCGACCAGGTGGGCTAGAAATTTACCTAAATAAATATATAACCAGTCTTCTCAACTGAGATGTTTCCTGCCAAGTTGCAGCTCAGTATGATTTTGTTTAAAAGAATGGTTATGTTATAAATTGCTTAAAAATGGGCTTTATAAAGAAAACGGTGACAGACTTTACTATGGCAGCACCGACAGGCGCCAGTATAATTACAGTCTTCTGAAGACATAACTTATTACAGGCTCCACAGCAGAGCCCAATACTATGTATTTTAATTCAAAAACCTGGATTTTGTTTATAATAATTGACTATTATGCTGCCCCTCATGCCAGGACAGTCTTGTAAAAGGAACTCTTGCCTTAAGAGTCATTTTTGCTTCCACGTTTTAAACAAATTGTGCATTTTTTGAAAGCCCTGTATAGCTCATTATCAGCTGTCTTTTTTCAGGTATGCAATTTGTTCAATAGTTTCTTCAGTGGAATTTCACAGCATACTCACTTGTAGCAACATGATACTAATTTAATTCTTTGATTCTAAGAGACACCATAGCCTTGTGCAGTGCACGAGATTGGCCCAAGTTGGGGAGACATGGCTCCTTGTGACAACTTTAGGACAGTTTTATCAAGGCTAAACATGGTTGATTCAGTATGGGCCCAGTGGATGCCTAGCTCTACCTGGACCACTGTTTTGTTGTGTTCTCAGAGAGAAAAAAGGATTAATTTGTGATCTGATCATTTCCATTCAAATAACAGAAACTTGTTCTCAGCTATCTTTGTGGTTGAATTGATGTGTTTATTTGCTTAATTTTTCCTCTTCCTTTTTTACAGACAAGGTAGATTACTAAAAATTATAATTCTAAAAAGTTGTCCATTTAGCTACTAAGACTGTGACTACAGCATGGTACTTAAAGTGGTCAAGTTATCAGTTAAAGCAGAGATTGGCCAAAACTTTTTTCAGCAAAGCTGTCTGGGGACTAGACTTCCCTAGATATGGTATCTCTGTCTGGAACTGACTGGGGAGGGTCAGGCCCTGCCTTGAAATGGCCTGACCTAACCAGGAAAGAAGGCTATGGTCTAGGGTTGCCAGCTCTTGCTTGGGAAAATTCTGGAGATTTGGAGAGGATGCTGGAGAAGGCAGAATTTGGGGAGGGGATGCTCAGCAGGGATGTGATGTCAGAAGTCCACTCTCCAAAGCTGCCATTTCCTCCACGAAGTTGCTGTCTGTACTGTGGAGATCAATTGTAATTCCAGGAGACATCCAGACCCAATAGGACTTCTTATTTTACCCTCCTGTTTTGAGAGGGACAGCATACATCACTGAAAGAGCACACATTCCCTTGCGAATCTACCCTACCAATACAGTCATCTTTGGATCCCCTTCTTCTGGTGCCCCCATCTTCTGAGATAGAGATGGGTGTCAACCTGGGAGAGGGCCTTCTTGGTAATGGCACCAAAACTATGGAACTCTCTCCTCAGAGAGATTTTTTGTCTGTCTCCTTCTGTTGCCAACTTCTGTCAATGGTTTAGGATTTTTTTCCCCTTTGATGTTCCCTCAGGGATTCCTCCTTCCTGACCAATGTTTTAATTTTTAAAAATGTTTTTAATGTATTTTAAGTCTGGTTTCAATGGTTTTAATGATGTGGAGAGGTGGGTTGTTTTTAATGGATTTAAAATATGAGTTTATTATGTATGTTTTAATTTGTTGGCTGCGTTGTTGGCCATTTTGAGGACAGAAAGGCTGAGTAGAAATTTTGCAAGGTACTTCCTTCTGCTGATGACAATGGAGTATATAAGGCTGACGGCTTTTTTTTTTTTTTTGTCCACAGAAGGTTAGGGTCTTTCATCCCTTTCTACATGAGTGGAAGGTGTGATTAAGGTTGTTCACTTCTGCCTGATGTCAGAAGGGGAAATCCAGTGAGGTACAGGCCAGAGATGCTCCTCCAAAGCTTATTATTTGAAGAAAGAAGCTTTAGGTGCTGCTGATAAGAGAAGGGGCAGTCTCCTTGCTCTCACTTGTGGGATGCGGATTCCAAATTGACAAATGGGGAACCTGTGAAATTCATGAAGTGAGACAAATTGCAGAAGGGTGGTAAGTGGTAAAGGACTCTTTTTCATTCCTTTGCCTCTTTTTTCTGGCCTCCCCCTCAGCAATGGCAAATTCCTTGGTGATGGGGAGGGGAAAGGAAGGAAAATATATAGAAAAGGTACTTGTCCTCTTCCTTACTGTGCAATTTCCTGATCCCTCCTGCCAAAGATTTCTGTGAGCCTCCTCTTACTGGAACCTCCATCGCAGGAGGGATTGGAGTTTAAAACAGGTGTGTCAAAGGACAGACATTCTTTGAGCACCACTCTGTTCCCCTGACACTTTGAAAGTGAAGGAAAAATTTAGCCTCCTCTTGTTCCTGAGGGAAGACTAGTCGGGGAGGGATTTTGACTCAGACACAAGGAAGTGTCTATGTACTACCTAATGCTGGAGGGAGTTTAGAGGAGTTATGAGGGGTAGGGCATTATTTTGATTCCAACAAATAATATTTTCCTGTATGAGAATGGGGTCTGTAATATCAGTAAGAGTTACAGGAAGGGTCAGGACTGATGTTCATCTATAGTATAGCATCCTTGAAGGACTGCTCCCATAAAATTGATTCAGTTGAATGATGTTTCAGTCATTGATTGTTTGTCCTTTTTCATGCTAATATTTATGAGATCAACTGCGGCCTATCCAGTGGAGGCTTTTCTGCCCCAGCAGCAGTGTACCCTGGCTATCACTCCACATGCTGACTTCCAGGTGAGCACAGCTTGGATCACAGCCCTGGTGGACCTGAGCTGAGGTTCCTCTCCTCCGCTGAGTCCCACATAGCCTTGGAAAGGTGCTCCTTGGCCGCCTAAGGTTTGGAGACTGCTTTAAGTAGGGATAAGTCTGTAGTGCATGAAAATAATATTGTCTTAAAGAATCCCATGTGTTTCTCCTTCATTTCCTTCTTGAGAGTTCCAGCACCTCTTTTTCCAGAAGAAAAGCCCTGGAGAGATGTATAGAGATTCTGTTAACTGCTACAATATTATCAATATATTGGTCTTCTGTTGCAGTTTGAGCGACATGTAGAGGATGCTCATAGGTGAGGTGTTTAAAACCAGTTTCTCCTTCTTTGGTTATGAAGTAATACATACTTTTCTTTAACAATATATTTCAGTGCGCAATATTCCAAAAGAATTATGTCTTGCTTTCATATTTAATGAAAGTCCC
Source organism: Heteronotia binoei (assembly GCF_032191835.1). NCBI lineage: Eukaryota > Metazoa > Chordata > Lepidosauria > Squamata > Gekkonidae > Heteronotia > Heteronotia binoei. Next base: position 43,382 of record NW_026800109.1, read on the forward strand.
TTAAACTTAATGAAAGTTCATAGGAGTGTTTAATGTAAGCCATTGGCAGTGTTGTGTAGAATGCTGCCACCTTTTGGTTTTACAAATATTTACATGGGTTCGGTGGTATTTGTGACTTCTACGGCCACTGATATAAAGAAATGCATCTCCTTCCATGTTCTGCAGCAGTTACAGAAATCCTCAGCTGTTAGAGCTAACAGTTTGATATTTTACACGCAATGATTTAAAGGGGTTTAGCAGCACCTAACTCCATGCTAAAATGTGGCTCCTCCAGTTGTTTTTTTACAGCAGATATTGTTTGTTGAATTATGTTTGCATTTGTGTTCAGCATCTATCTACACTATTAGCACTTACATTTTCATCTTGGAACACAAGTACTGATCACTAATTTAACTCTAATAAACTTTATTTCAACCTTCTTCCAAGGAGCTCAGTGTACATGATTCACCTTTCCTCCATTTTATTTTCACAAGTAGATGAGGCAGAGAGAGAGTACTGATCACGAATTTAACTTGAGAGAGAGAGAGAAATTGGCCAAAGATGAGCCAATGAGCTTCATGGTAAAGCTATTAACCTGCGTTTCCCCAGTCCCAATACATGTCCCATGTAGGTATCTTTTGGATTGGTCATCAAGGCTCTGTGCCAAGTGTATGCATTTGCAGGGCAAACATTTGAAGCAGTATAAGGTGTCAATCAGCCTTACTCCCATACAAGTTATTCATAACAAATTACCTTAGAATCATAGAGTTGGAAGGTATCTCCAGGGTCATCTAGTCCAGCCCCCTGCACAATTCAGGAAATTCACAAATACTCCCCCACACAAACCCCAATGACCCCTGCTCCATGTCCAGAAGATGGCATAAAAAACCTCCAGGAGTGAGGTCAGACATTCAGAAAATCCCGCTATGGGCATAAGTGGAGTCCGGAAGCATGTCAGATTTTAAGCGGTTGTCCAAACGTTAGCATCTGCAAATGGTGGTTAGCTCGTTCGAGTCCCGCGTTGAGACGACTGGGCTACAGACTAATTTGATACTGCTTTAAATCTGGAACAAAATTCTTCTGATAGTTCCTGAGTGGAATTTCTTTGTTTGAATGCTCCATTGTTGGCAACTCATCGGAAGCGCACCATCGCTTCCCGTCCAAAGTCCTCTGCAAGTGATATCACTGCGCCAGTGAATGAGTGAGCAAATGTTGGCTCGATAAATCATTTACCCGCCCCTATGTCCAGAAACAAAACTTACTTTTGAAACTAGATGTGAACTAGATGTGAATTGATTTGAATTCCTGGGATTTTTTCTGCATGTGTAGTGCTCGCGCTGGAAAAGTAGTGCCAACGCACTAGCAAAACTGTTAGTGATCCGACCCATCCCCGCCCTCAAGAACAAGGTCATGGTGGGTGTGCGAGGTCTCTCGTGGAGAAGGGAGGAGACACTGGATCTGCTCGATAGTGCAGATAGCGAGCACCACTGCGCCTGCGCTAATGCAGATTGACGTCTCATGAAACGAGGTCCGGTAGAGCACTCTGACCGACCAGCGATAGGACCCACATGGGATAGAACGGGAGCCTGGCTGTTGTCTGATCGGGAAATTGGTTGTGCGGATTATAATAGAGGCGCATTGCAGATGGATTTAATGGTGAGTGTGACCGCACCCCAGGATCCCTAGCCAAACTAGCCTGGTGAAAAATTGCTGCCTGACCCCAATTTCCCTGACTTACATTCCCCTGGACATGTAAGAAAGGGGCACCTTAAGTCCAAAGACCAGTTTAATACATAGAACTGTTGAAACCTAGGTTTGCCACCAAGTAGGAAGCCCCAGAGCTACTCCTGGAGCTATTATAAATATTCTTTGTGATGGAACAGAAAACACGAATGTACAAGAGCAGCTAATGTTACTGTTGTTGCTGAGCAAGAACAGTAACATTAGCTGCTCTTGAGTTAGACCTGCAACCCTAGATTACAGGAGGTACAGTTTAGGAAGGGTGAAGTAGGGAGGGATCTGAGCAAGGACTTGATTCAATAGAGTTCACTTTATGAAAGCTGCCATTTCCTCTAGGGTAACTGATCTCTGTAATCTAGGGTTGCAGGTCTAACTCAAATATCTGGGGACTTTGGGGTGGAGTCAAGAGATTTTGGGGGTGGATTTAGGAGCAAGGGTGTGACAAACACAACTGAACTGCAAAGGGAGTTCTGGTCATCACATTTAAAGGAACCATGCTCCTTTTAAATGCCTTCCCTCCATTTGGAATAATAAGTAAGTAAAGTAAAGTAAAGTAAAATTTTATTTATATCCCGCCCTCCCCCGCCAAGCAGGCTCAGGGCGGCTAACAACAGCAAAACAACAATACATTTAACAAAACATTAAATTAACCCCAAACCGATTAATACATTAGTTAAAACAGTTACTAAGTCTAAAAACATTAAGTTAGATCTGACAGTACCGTTATTAATCGACGCTATGCCTGTCAGTTTGTGAATGATGGCGGATCTCCAGACTGGACCATTTTGATGTTTCTTTGTGGACTTGGTCAGCCGTTCATGAATGCCTGTTTGAAAAGGGTGGTCTTGCAGGCCCTGCGGAACTGATCAAGGTTCCGCAGGGCCCGCACCTCCTCTGGGAGTTGATTCCACAAGGAAGGGGCCCAATAAAAGATAGGGGCACCTTTTGGGGGGCCCATAGAATTGGACCCCCTGGTCCAATCTTTTTGAAACATGGGGGTTGTTTTGAGAAGAGACACCAGATGCTATGCTGAAAATTTGGTGTCTCTACCTCAAAAAACAGCCTTGCTAGAGCCCCAGATACCCATGTATCAATTTTCCATTATACCCTATGGGAATTGGTCTCCATAGGGAATAATGGAGTGCCCAGCAAGCATTTCCCTCCCCCCCACTTTCTGATGACCCTGAAGTAGGGGGATGGCCTCCAAACTGGGGGATCCCCTGCCCCCACCTGGGGATTGGCAACCCTACGTATAGTCTGGAGATCAACTGTAATTCTGAGAGATCTCCATGCCCCCACCTGGAGAGGCAGCCTTAGCCCACTTATGGTAGGCCTTTAAAAAAAGGCATCTGAAACTCCTTTTCCAATGCAATTCCCATGTGAAAAGACATGTGTAGGTGAGATTTCAAATGTGGGAGTGACTCACTCATTCAGACCATTCCTGACAGATGACACAGTATAAGTGAAACAGCACAACCAACCAAGGGAGAGGTATTAAGGAGAAGTCCCAATCGGAAGAACAGGGAAAGAAAAATGAGGAGGAAGTAAATACTAAATCAGAATGAGAGGGTGGAGTGAGCCCATGGAGATTTTTCAAAGCCAGGAATACAATGAGGCAGCTGTTCAGGAGACTGGCAATGATGGCCTATAATGACACAACAAGGACTTTGAGCTCAGTTTAATAAGACTTGCTGCAGGATATCCACAAAGTTATGTTGGATGACTAAGCCATTTGAAAAGGGGATAGAGTGGATTTCAACAATATGCTCTCAGACAAAACTTAGCCTTCAGGAACATCCTCTGAGCAATTGCATGAATTTGTCATTTCTTTAGAAAGGCACTGCACCTCTGCCAAATACTGTTGTCAAGTAGCAAGGCAGCATTCTTATACAATTCCACAGAAAGTATCTATTATCAGACAATCTCTAGCAGAGTTTGTGGGTGTCCCTCAAACAGAGCTCTAGATAATCGGAATCCAAAAAGTAGTACAAAATCAGTATCCATAGTATCTATGATTGTCACTCCAAAACATACCTGAGGTTGTAGTAAGAGCAGGGTTTCCTGTATCATTTATGCTATGATAATGTATTCATCTAACAAATATTATAATCAGTCAGTTCAGTACCATAGGGTAAAAACTACCTATTCAGGAATTCTGTGACTGGATCTCCCAGTATTTTTACTTACAATAATACTTATTTCATAAGGATTGTTCCTTACAGGAATTTAGTGTCAAAAGTAATTGTAAGGTTAAGACATCAGCTCTAAAACATGACTGGTTTGGTCCAGAAAATCAGTTTCACTGCCATTGACTGATTAAACACCTTGCCCCCCACCACACACACACCCAAGCAGGTTTGAATAGGACTCAGTCAAGGAAGCCATGACCTCCAGTTTGCAAGACCTTAGTAAGGCTTAATGATAGGATGCTTTGGAGGACATTAATTCATAGGGTTACCATAAGTCTGAGGCAACTTTGATGGCACTTAACCCAAACACATAATTCACCAGATTGACCCCATTGGAGGATGACTTCGTAGTGAAAATAGTAGTCTCCTTCAATGTCCTTGACGTCTCTCCCTGTTCAGTTGCAGAAGAGAGGTTACTGAGGACTTCAGAAACTTTCAGCTAGCTTTCACTGGCCAAGAGGGATGGAGGCTGAGCAAGCAAAATGTTCAGATACAGTTTTCTTGTCCGTATCTCCAGACGTCACAATTGAAACTGATCCCTTAAAGTTTGACACACAATTTGATGCTTGCAGCAATGCTTTACCTCCCTGGGAGGTAAGAGAGGATCTACAGCCCGTTGGGCACGTATTTGAGGGGGTGGGGCCAGGCTGTTGGAACGGCCAGACCTCCGCTCCCTGCTTCAGTCCCGGATGATGATCGGTCCGGGCAGGCAGTGTTTTTTGCGCTCTGGGAAGGAGGCCCCTTTCCTTGGTGTCGGCATTCGCAGTCGGGATCAGGAGCCGCATGTTTCTGGGTGCGGCGGTGGCTGCTTTAGCGTTTGAGGGACTTCTGGTGTGGGAGCTGTGTGCTCCTTGGGTCGTCGGTGGCTGCTTGGAATGAGCTCCATATAAGACTGGTGTATCACTGGGCGATTGAATTGTTTTATTTGCTTGGGGTGGTCAGCCCTCTCCCTCCTTTTTGCCAAAGAAGAGTTTTTTTGTTTTGTGGGCTTGGACTTCCGGCAGGAGTTGGGGGGAGTGTTGCTCTAACTGGGTCAGCCATTTTTGCTTCCCCTGCTAGTGGGGTGTCGGCCATATTGGGTCCCCTTTCTTCTTCAAGGGAGGGCAGCCATTTTAGAAAGCTCTTGTGTGGAAGCCACCTTGAGAGTCTGCCCTAGCTTACAAAGATTTCTGGTGGAAAGGGGTCTCGTAAGTCCAAAGGGAAACAGCCGACGCCAGAGGCCCCTAGGGCCCCTGCTAAGAGGCCTCCACCCCTGTTGTTGTCTTCCGATGAGGAGGGTGATGAGGCAGTTAATGCTAACATGCAAAGGCTGCGGGCACTGGAAGAGGCATCGGGTATTCCTCCTTCTGAAGGGGTAGGGGTGGAAAGGGCTTCTAAAAGGGGGCTCCAAGCGAATGTGTTAATCAGGTTGTCTAATCATGAGGGCAGATCTGGTGCATTCATCACTGGCAGTGCCATGGGTCTTGGTGGTTCAGATGCAGGATCGGTGTAATCATCAGGAGCTGCTGGAACTGGGTCAATGCTGGTGCCTGCTGGATCCGTTGGTAAGGCTGGGGACATTTCACAGGCGTATGCTGGGCTGGCTTGGCCTTGGGAGCCTTGGAGTCCTGCTTCGCCTGCTGGGCAGGGCATCCCTGCTGTGAGTACAGGGTTTGCTTCCCCCACAGGTATGGGCTCGTTGTCAAATTGGGCTTGGCCAACTGGACATTGTGGCCCTTGTGGAGCTTGGCCAGGTGTGGGGCAGCAGGGTATTGCAGGCTCTTTTATGGGGAGTTGGGGTGCCCCTTCTCCATATGGGGCGGTTCCTTTTACCGCATTACCCTTTGGGGATGTAGCTTTGCCTTTGGGGGACCATTTGTTGCCTGCAACAAAGGACAAATCTTAAAGGGTGAATACATGGATATTTTCTCCCTCCTTTTTCGGGAGTTGGAGAAAAAGGATAAGAAGGACTTAGATGAGAAAGAAAAAGGAAAGTTGAAGAAGTGCAAAGTGGAGCGGACTTGGGCTAATTGGCTGCCTGGGTTTTTTATCTACGCTGGGGTGATTGCACAGGTTCAACCTTGGAGGGCGGCTGCCCTTATTCAATACATGGACATAATTTACAAGGGGTACCCGACGTTTAGCAGCCCTGCCTGGATGCAATATGACAAGGAGTTCAGGATGAGGGCTGCCTTGTACCCTTCCCTTCAGTGGGACCGCATTCATCAGCAGCTGTGGTTGCTGGTCATGTCTCCGGCATAGCCAAATTTAGGTGACCGCTCTGACAACGGTCATTTGGTGGCCAGGTCAGCTGCAATCTCCTCAGCTTTGTCAGCCTCTTCCTGCAGTTCTGCGGGACAGGCGGTTCAACCCCGCCTGCTTTGTTGGGAGTTTGGTTCTCAGGGAGTGTGTAGCAGAAAGGCTTGTCAGTTCAAGCATGAATGCCCCATGTGTGGTGGGTCTCACTCCTTCAGTAACTGCCCGAAAGCCCAGGTACATAAGAATCAAAAGAAGCCAGGAGGGGGGGGGAGGAAATTATCAGGCTGGAAAAGGGGCCCAGTCTGATAAAGGTGGGTCCTCTTGAGCACTGGCTGTCCAGGTACCCGCGAAGGGCAGACAGCGTTTACCTGCTAAAAGGTTTTAAGTTTGGTTTTAGGATCCCTTTTCAGGGGCCCCGGGTTCCATTTATGTCTGGGAATCTTAGTTCTGTTAAGGGTTTAGAGCAGGTATTCAAAGATAACATGACCAAGGAGTTGGCTGAGGGCAGGGTTTTGGGCCCTTTCCCCCATCCCCCTGTGCATAACCTTAGGGTTTCCTCCTTGGGTGTTGTGCCTAAAAAGGCACCTGGGGAATTTCATTTGATTCACCATCTTTCCTTCCCCAAAGGGAAGTCCGTTAATGATGGGATTCCTGAGCATTTATGCTCCATTAGGTATACCAGCTTTGATCAGGCCGTAGCCGTGGTGAGACGCTGTGGGGAGGGTGCAGAGTTGGCAAAATGCAATATTAAATTTTGTTACCAGTGCATCCTGCTGATTTTAGCTCTTGGGATTTTCTTTTGAGGGTCAATTTTACATGGACAGAACATTGCCAATGGGCTGCTCTGTATCATGTTCAGCTTTTGAGTGTTTCAGCACATTCTTGGAATGGGCTGTTCGCGAGAAAGTGGGTTTGCAGGACATAATTCATTATTTGGATGACTACCTTTTTTGCGGGTTCCATGGGGAATGGGCGTTGTGCACTGCTGCTCTCTGGCTTTATAGAACTGGCTGCAAAACTTGGAGTCCCTGTGGCTCAGGAAAAAACTGAGGGTCTGGTCCAAAAGCTGATCTTTTTGGGGATCAAGCTAGACACCATGGCGCAGCTGTCTAGGATACCTTTCCAAAAAAAAGTGGATTTAAGGAACAGGATTCTGTAAAGTACCACACGTGGAGACGAGAGTAGGGCAACATGGGTTTATTCCATGGTACGATACAAGATGGAGAGAGGGAACACGCGGGCCGGCTCCCGCATATATACAGTTGCCGGACTATTCAACCTTCTGGCCGGTCCAATGTTGACCGTCCGAATTTCCCGCCACACGCTGTGATTGGCGGATTGGCGCGCCCAGCGCGGAGGCACTTGGGTGTTACTCAGTTGCCTCCGCGGCTGGGGTGGATGGGTGTTATTCTGCTATCGTGGTCTTTATGAACTGGTTGCCTCCAGTGGGCGCCATACACTACACTCCTCCCCCCTTAGTTAGTAATATAGTCCTGGAGGTAGGCGGGGGGTCGACGCTCCCGTGCAGAACGCCTCGGTGTTGCTTGTGGTGCCGGGGTTGCTTCCGCCTCTGGGGTTTCCCTGGGGGTCTGAGCGTTGGTGGGTTGTGGGTCGGGGTCCGATGGTGGGTCCGCCTCTGCCGGTGTGTGTGGCCTTGGTGTCGGTGCGGGTGTCGTTGGGCTCTCCGCGGGCCTGGCCCCCTCCCTCATTTCCAGGGGTACCTCCGGGAGGGTCCGGCGGCGTAACTGATCGATGTGCCGGTGTAGAATCTGGCCCCCGTCGGTGGAGACCTCGTAGTGGCGGGAGCCCATAACCCGTAATACCCGCCCAGCGACCCATTCTGGGCCTGCCGCGTAGTTGCGGGCGAACACCGGGTCTCCCGCGAAGAACCCCCTAGTCGCGTCTCTGACCTCTGGGGACCCGCGCACGTCTGGGGCTCGGTCGGGGTTTAGCCGATCTAGCCTTGTGGTGAGTTTGCGTCCCATGAGGAGCTCGGCTGGGCTAACCCCTGTGACTGGGTTGGGAATGACCCGGTTGTCAAAGAGGAACGCAGCTAGCCGGTGGTCCCAATCGCCCTGCACTATTCTGCCCAGGGCCTCTTTTGTTGTTCGGACCATCCGCTCGGCCTGGCCGTTGGTGGCCGGGTGGAAGGGCGCTGACCGGATGTGCCTAATGAGGTACCTCTGGAGGAACCCCTGGAAGTCCCCCGAGGTGAATGCTGCCCCGTTGTCCGAGACTATGGTGTCCGGAATACCGTGGGTGCACAGGACCTTACGTAATGCCCTAATGGCTGCAGCTGATGAGGTAGACCCTACGGGGATGACCTCTAACCATTTTGTGTATGCATCCACGATGATTAGGAAGATCTGTCCCTGGAACGGCCCAGCAAAATCGATGTGTAGCCTGGACCACGGTTTCCTGGTGGTCTCCCATCGTGTCGCTGGGGCACTGGGTGGGTCCGGCCGCGACTCTTGGCATGTGCCGCATCTCCGGACCCAGTCCTCTATCTCACTGTCCATCCCCGGCCACCATACGTAACTTCTGGCTAGGGCTTTCATTCTCACGATGCCTGGGTGTGTTTCGTGGAGTGATTCCAGGACCCGTTTCTGCAGAGGGGGGGGGACTACTACCCTGCTTCCCCATAACAGGCACCCTTTGTGTGCTGCGAGTTCCTCCCTCCGCATTTTGTAGGGTTTGAACTCTTCCCCCATGTTCCCCTCTGGCCACCCCCTCACCACCCAGTCGAGCACCCGCGCTAGGGTTTTGTCTTTTCTGGTGGTTTTAGCCACCTCTGCCGCATGGAGGGGTTGTTCCGGCAGTGACTCGATTGACATGACCTGGTGAGCTGGGGCTGGATCGGGGCCTGTGTCCGGGAGCGGCAACCGGCTGAGAGCGTCCGCGTGGCCCATTGCCTTGCCCGCCCTGTGAACCAGCGTGTAAGTGTACGAGTTAAGGAATTGATTCCATCTCAACACCCTCTGGGACAGGATTTGGGGAGTTTGTCGGTCTGGGGCCAGCAGACCCAAGAGCGGCTTATGGTCCGTCGCTATTGTGAACCGGCGCCCATATAAATAATCGTTGAATTTATGGACCCCCGCCACTATGGCCAGGGCCTCCTTGTCGATCTGCGCGTAGTTCCGTTCCGCCGAGGTCAGGGTGCGCGAGTAATATGCGACCGGGACCTCCCGGCCATCCGGTAACTGGTGCCCCAGGACAGCGCCCACCCCGTACGGCGATGCATCGCAAGCCAGGATGACCGGGAGGCGCTCGTCGAAGTGATGCAGCACCGCGTTGGAGATGAGGACGTCCTTAACTGCCTGGAAGGCGGCGGCTTGCCTCTTTCCCCACACCCATGGAGCTTTTTTGTCCAGTAGACGGTGTAGGGGTTCGGCAAGGGCCGCCTTGTGGGGTATGAACGTGTGGTAAAAATTGAGGACCCCCAGGAAACTCTGGAGTTCCGCTTTACACGTGGGGGCAGGGGCTTGCACAATGGCCCTGGTCTTTTCTTCGGTCGGGTGGATTCCCTCTGCGTCCACTGCGAATCCCAGGAACTCCACCCGGGGCACCCCCAACATGCACTTCTCCCTCTTAACTTTCAGTCCAGCGGCTTGGAAGCGGCGGAGCACCTCCCGGAGGCGGTTGCGGAATTCCTCCGGGTCCGGGGCGGCGATTAAAACATCGTCGAAAAACGGCTGGACTCCGGGGATCCCTTTAAGGAGAGCATCCATTATACTCTGGAAGATCCCCGGAGCCACGCTAACCCCGAACTGTAGCCTGTTCACCCTGAACGCCCCCCTGTGGGTGACTATCGTTTGTGCCTCCGCTGTTTTGGCGTCCACCGGGAGCTGCTGGTAGGCTTGGGCCAGGTCCAGCTTCCCGAAAATCTTGGACCCCGCAAGGGCTGCCAGCACGTGGCTGACCACTGGCACCGGGTATGGGTTGTCTTGGAGCGCTTTGTTAATTGTGCACTTGTAATCTGCACATATTCGCACGTCCCCGTTAGGTTTGACCGGGGTCACTATGGGGGTTTCCCACGGGGCGTAGTCGACCGGCTCCAGGACCCCTTGGGCTACAAGGCGGTCCAACTCTGCCTCGATCTTGGGCTTTAAGGCGAAGGGGACCCGCCTTGCTTTGAGCCGGATCGGTCTGACCGTCGGGTCGAGCGGTAGGGAGATGGCCGGGCCCTTGTAGCTCCCTAGCGACCCATCAAAAACGTCGGGGAATTCTCCGCACACACCCCCGAACCCCCCAGTAGTGGCTGTGCGCGCCACCTCTACTCTGATTCCCAGGGGGCCAAACCATGCTAGCCCCAACAGGGTGGTAAGTGGCCGCTTGACCACCAGGATGTCCAGGGGGCCTCTGAAGGACCCCCGCTCCACCTGCACCCGTGCCCACCCCGCTATTTGGACCGGGTTTTGCTGGAAGTCCCGCAATATGAAATTGGCTGGTCGCAGCTGCAGCCCCTGGCCGGGCCGTAGCCTTCTCAGGGTCTCCTCCGCAATTATGGAGATGGAGGAGCCTGAGTCCACTTCCACGGTGCAGGGGGCCCCGTCTATGAGGACCGCCATCGTTATCTTGTTGGGGGTGGTGAGGGGCAAATTCAGTACCTGAAGTGAGGTGGAGGCGGTGGAGTGGGACTCTGCGGACTCGTGGTAGGCGGTCGGTCGCTGGCGGTTGGGCTTGGTGCGGCAAGCCCGCGCTATGTGGCCGGTCTTTCCGCAGCTCCGGCAGTCCCAGGTCCGGTACTGGCAGTCCCGCCGATCGTGGGGGTCGCCGCAGCTGGCACACTTGGCCCTTTCGTTGGTGCGCTGGCTCGGTCGTTCGTTGGCTCGGGGTCGCTGTGAAGCTCGGGCGACGGATCCTGGGGCGCGTCGCGTCTGGAAAGCTTCTCCCTCGTCCTGGTGCTCGGGGTCCAGCTCCTCGTGGTGGGCGGTCTCGGTCTTTGCCCTGGGAAACGTCCGGGCGGTCCTTTCGCTCGCCACTGCCTCGCTGAAGGCTCCCTGGAGGGTGAGCTCTTCTTTGGCGAAGAGCTTCTGCTGGAGCCTTTCGTCGCGGAGGCCCCACGTGAATCTGTCGGCCAGGGTTTCTTCCAGCTGGGGAAAGTTGCAGTTCCCGGCGAGTTTTCGGAGGGCCGCCAGGTAGTCGGCGGCGGACTCTCCCGCGGTCTGGTCCCGTTTGTGGAACAGGAATCTGCGAGCCACCCGTGAGGGCTGTGGTGAGAAGTGGCCCGTGAGGAGTCGGATGATCTCGTCGTAGGACTTCTCCGCCAGGCGGGCGGGCGCTGAGAGACCCTTAGCGATCTCGAACGTGGCAGGCCCGCAGACGCTTAGGAGCACATCCCGCTTCGCCCCGGCGTCGGTGATCTTGTTGGCCCGGAGATAGAACTCGACCCGTTCCGAGTAGGACTCCCAGCCCTCGGGATTGGCAGGGTCGAAGGGCTCGAGGTAGCCGGTGATTCCGCCCTGGTTGGCCATGATGGCGGCGGCGGTCGTTCGTTGCCCAGATCTCCGTCGTAGCCGATGAGGCTAGAATCCCATCCTCGTCGCCACTGTAAAGTACCACACGTGGAGACGAGAGTAGGGCAACATGGGTTTATTCCATGGTACGATACAAGATGGAGAGAGGGAACACGCGGGCCGGCTCCCGCATATATACAGTTGCCGGACTATTCAACCTTCTGGCCGGTCCAATGTTGACCGTCCGAATTTCCCGCCACACGCTGTGATTGGCGGATTGGCGCGCCCAGCGCGGAGGCACTTGGGTGTTACTCAGTTGCCTCCGCGGCTGGGGTGGATGGGTGTTATTCTGCTATCGTGGTCTTTATGAACTGGTTGCCTCCAGTGGGCGCCATACACTACAGATTCATTCCTTTCTGCTTAAACAGAAGGTCACCTTGTTTGAGTTGCAGCAGCTGGTTGGGCACCTTAGCTTTGCTTACAAAGTGGTTGCCCCGGGGCGAGCCTTTCTCCGTAGGCTCTATGATGCTATGGCAGGACTACGCTTGCCTCAGCATAGTACATGGGTTACCAGCAGCATGAGGGAAGATTTGAGGGTTTGGCAAGAATTCTTGGAGTCCTTTAATGGGGTCTCTTTTTGGAGAGATGACATGAGGCTTGAAGCTGAGCTTCAAGTCATGTCTGATGCTGCTGAGTCTTTGGGTTTTGGAGTCTATTTCCGCAGACATTGGTGCGCTGATAGCTGGCCAGACTCCTGAAGGCAGGTAGGAGTGAACCGAGATCTTATGTTTCTCAAGTTCTTTCCCATTCTGGTCGCGGTTTGGCTGTGGGGAAAAGGATATGGCCAATCGCACTGTTCATTTTTGGTGTGATAATATGGCGGTAGTCCATGTCATTAATTCCCTTTCATTCAAATCCCGGCAGGTTATGAGGTTGGTGAGGGCCTTCACTCTGCGTTGTCTGTGGCTTCATATCATTTTTAGCCAAGCATGTCCCTGGGGTGAGTAACAGGGTGGCTGACGCTCTCTCTCGTAAACAGATGAAGAGGTTTCATCAGCTGGCCCCAGATGCTGATTGAGAGGCAGTGCCAATGCCCCAGGAGCTATGGTTGATTGGAGAGCCAAGGCCTGCAGAGCGATAGGCCTAGCCATTGCGCCTAGCACCAGGAAGCCTTACAAACGGGCTATGCGACAGTTTGAGGACTTTAGGGCTGAGGTAGGGTATTGCATTGTTTGGCCCCTCCCAATGGAGCAGTTGCTCCACTACTGTGTTTCGTTTCGAGGTAAGGGACTAGCCATTCTATCCATTAGGTTGTGCCTGTCTGCATTGGCTTTTGCTAGTAAGGCACTTGGTTATAAGGAAGAAACAGCTGATTTTCATCTCCAGAAAATGCTGGAGGGGTGGGCCAGAGAGGCTGGACCTAGGTTGGACCCTTGGAAACCTATTTCCCCTCTGATTCTTAGGAGTCTGAAGGAGGTTTGGGGCATGGTATGTGCTTCATATTTTGAGGCATTTTTGTTTCATGCTGCATCTTTGGTAGCTTTTTTCGGGGCCCTTAGAGTCAGTGAGCTAGTGGCACAGTCCAGAAACGATGTTTCTGGTAATGCTCTGTTGCTACGGGATTTGAGGTTAGCTGAGGGTAAGGCGGTGATTACTGTCCGTCACTCTAAGATGGATCAGTGTCAAGAAGGTACCGTGCTTGAGCTTGGCAACTGCTCAAAGCTTGAGCTGTGTCCAGTTGCTGCTTTGGCTGCTTATCTGGCAGTTCAGGGGCCCAAGGAAGGGTTTTTGTTCTGTCACGATAATGGTAGCCCATTGATGAAGCATCAGTTTTGGGCTGTGATGTCACGGGCTTTAGGTGAGCTGGGGTTGTCCGAGGTGCAGTTTGGGACCCACTCCTTTAGAATTGGGGCAGCTTCGACAGCTGCTGCCCTGGGATATCCTTCCTCCTCCATTCAGCGCTTGGGCCGTTGGCACTCACCAGCCTAAAAATCTTATGTTTGACCTTTGCTCAGTCCCTAGCTTTGCTTGTTTGGTTGAAATGTTACTGGTTCTGTTTCTTGTTTGACTGTTTTTTCTTTTTAGATGCTGTTGTTCCTGGCCAAAGGAGCTGAGTTCTTGTCTGTGGCCACAGCCATATGTTTTTGGCCGCACATCAAGCGTGGAGAACTTCAGTTGGCTCTCAGCTGGGACTCAGCCAATATGTTTGTATCAAGTGGCAAGGGCACCGGGGCCTTCAGTGGCTAGGCCTGCTGGCTTTGTTATTCCAAGGGAGTATGGGCCTTCCTCTTCAGGTTTTAATTATTCACCTGGAAGGGAATGATCTTGGGCTAGTAAAAGGCAAGGCGTCAGTCTGGCAGGCCCATGAGGATTTTCAGTACATTAGGGAGCGATGGCCTGGGACCACTATAATTTGGTCAGCCATGATTCCCCGCCTTGTTTGGTGCAGTGCATGGGACCCTGCAGCTTTTGAGAGGGCACGCTACAAAGCTAATAAGGAAATTAGGAAGACATTGGAAGGGGGGTTGGGCCACTAACTGCCCCATCCGGATATTTCTACGGAATTTCCTGACCTCTACAGAGGAGATGGGGTACATCTCTCAGAAAAGGGTAATATGGGTGCTAAGCCCTAAGTAGAGACTTGGCCTTAGTGGTGGCAGGTTTTACTGGGTTTAGGGTGCTATACGGCTAGGGGAGGGCCATAAAGCATCCCCCTTTTGGAGAATTAGGGGTCTGGCACGATCAACCTTGGGGTTTAATGACCCAGGGTGGAGAGAATGCAGACTGTCCTGGAGGCTCGACTAGAGGGTGCCTTCCATTGAGACGTGTGTCTGGTGGAAGGCCCTCTGGAGCGTGCCTCCCTGCTGGGCCGGCCTGGCGGGAGCTGTGTCACACAGCTCCGGCTGGGAACTGGGTCTCTCATAAGAACATAAGAGAAGCCATGTTGGATCAGGCCAATGGCCCATCCAGTCCAACACTCTGTGTCACACAGTGGCAAAAAAAATTATACACACACACACACACACACACACACACACACATATATATATATATATATATATATATATATATATATATATATATATATATATATATATATATATATATATACACACACACACACACACACTGTGGCTAATAGCCACTGATGGACCTCTGCTCCATATTTTTATCTAACCCCCTCTTGAAGCTGTCTATGCTTGTAGCCGCCACCACCTCCTGTGACAGTGAATTCCACATGTTAATCACCCTTTGGTTGACGAAGTACTTCCTTTTATCCATTTTAACCTGACTGCTCAGCAATTTCATCGAATGCCCATGAGTTCTTGTATTGTGAGAAAGGGAGAAAAGTACTTATTTCTATTCTTTCTCCATCCCATGCATTATCTTGTAAACCTCTATCATGTCCCCCTGCAGTCGACGTTTCTCTCGCCCGTGAATGACAAGGGAGTGGTCTGTTGAGACCCCTAGCCCTGACCAGGCCGCAGTTTGGGTGCCCTTGCCGTTTTATTATGATGGTTAATAAAGTGCCCCATTATTTATACCAATGCATTGTGTCCGACTCTTCATTCCGACTTGGGGGGGGCAAATAATGCAGATACTTTGGTTGCTTTTGCATGGTGAAGGGAGCTTTGACTCATGACAGTTTACATTCTGGAAAGATTTGTTGGTCTCTAAAGTGCTACTAGACTCAAATTTTGTTCTGTTACCACATAATGACATGGCTACCTACCTAAAACTATCTTCAAGATTTCTATTATTCATGCTAAGGTGATCTAATTTTTTTTAATCCCCTCTTAGATAACATGACTGAGCAGAACAAAGATGTGCAGGGGTAATTTCAGGAAGTATTGTTTATTTGAGAAAATTGTACATTTTTTATGGGGACAATTCATAGGAAAATTAAAATACAAAGATTCTAAGGCTTGAAAACAGGACCATGGATACCTCTGTCATCTAAACAGAGATTACTAGTTTTCCTTTCCACTTCTGAAACCTTTTGAGGCAACGTGGAAGCCATCCTACCTAGCGAGGAAGTTTGGTGAAGTCCTGGCATCAGTTCATTTCCACACATGGTAACAACAACAAACAGACCTCCATATTTAGCTGTAATAAAGACTGAGGCCAGATTGGCTAAACTAGAGTACCAAACTTCTTCCCTATCATCACAATGAGTTTACTTTAGCTTGTTCAAGCACCTCAGGGAAAGAAGATTACTTTGGTTTTAATTTAGCGAGCTAAATTGAGTGTTATTATGGGAAACAATTCTAAGCTTTTCCGTTCCCCCTAATAAAGTCTAAATGACCATGGATGCTATCACCTGAGACTTCTGTAATGTTTTATTTGGATTAAGTCTTCTGACTTGGCAGCATTGTGATTTCTCTATAGACACCGTTCAGTTTCATTTTATATTCTCACAGGCAATTGATTACTTGTTAGCAAGAAGACTGATATTAAATATGTTTTTGAACTTGTTGGCAACATTACCGTGAGACATTAACTGACAAGGGATACAGCTTCAGCACCTTTTGATTTTCCAGTACAAGCCAATAAATATCCACTTGGTTTATTAAATTTTATAAGAACAATATTTTGCCGATCTTTTCTTACTTCCAGTTAAAGCAAAGTATCTCTTTGTCTGACACTCTGAGGAACTAGGAATCTGTTTTCTTTGAGCATCAAGCACATGTCCGAAAGGAGTGCTTGTATAGTATTTCTGAAAAAGTATTTCTGTGTTTTGCTGGAAGAGAGAGCCCTTTAATACTTGCCTATGTGGCTCAGAAAGATTCTGGAGTCTCTTTGTTCTGTGTTTCAGATTATTCTTCAGGAAGATTATTCTGCAGGAAGATCTACATTTCTGGCTGTTTCATTGGATCTACATACTGAGTGCCTGTCATTATAAACAGTTAAATGGCCCTATGTACCAGGTAAGTATGCCAAATGTACAAATCCCTTTGTTTACGGGATGGGGGAGGTGGACAGTTTGACCTATATTAATAATGTTGCCTACAGCTATAAGCTTTTAAAACTATTCACAAAAAGGTTTTAAATATGCACTGCTTTTTTTAAAAAAATGTCTTGAATAAAACATTGGCTTTATAGCTTTCTGAGAATTCTTGCCATAACACACACAAACACACACACATATACACACACACACTGGGAAATTTCACTTTCTACTGAAATCTAAATTATACTTCCTAGTGATGGATAAACCTGCCAATTCATGACTTGTTTGATGCTTATTAATTTTAGGAGTCTGTCTTTATCTCTCCCTTGATTCTTTTTCCACAAGTCCAAATTTATTCCAAGTCATATCATATCATGGTGTATACATCCATGTGCATTTAAACAAAATGTTTATAAGCCATATGAAAAAAAGCAGTCTCATTTGGAGATGAAAACTGGATTCAGGTGGATTCCTGCTAGCCTGTCTGTTGCCACCACATTTCAATACCCATCGCATCCATTTATATGTACCCCAATGCCCCCATTAGTCTTTTGCCACCTTCCAAGGCTCCTTGGAAATATACATTTGAATACAACATGTTTTGGTGCAAAAATTGGTGGCAGCATTAACCATACAGCCATCAAAGTGGGAAGCAGCATCTGACAGTGTCAGAAATAATCTAAATCACTGCATTTTAAACAGTGATTTTGGAGGTTCATCATGCAGGGGCTGACTTATTTTCATTTGGTACAGATGTTCAGGGCCCTAGTTTTCTTCAGACAGTCTTGAGTTATTTTGCTATGAACACCTCAGTTCTAAACATCTTAGCTGTAAATACATCTAAGTAATTTCAGTAGTACTTAATTCTCACGAAACTGTGCTTAGGTTTCCAGCTGACATCAATGGAAAATTTAGATTCTGTGCTACGTGTTTTTTAAACCTCTCCTGCATGCACACTTCTATGATTATGCTAGCATGAAATCTCAAAACAGGTGTTACAACTGGATCTGAAGTTGATTATAATTATTGTAATAATGAGGAAATCAGTTCTTCCCTCTCCCCAGCACCTGCCGTGGTTCACATGTTGATAATTCATCTCCTCTGATGTAGTTTGGTATTGCAGTGACCAAAAATAGGTACACTATCCACAGTCTGTTAGCATCGTTGCCCTAGAGAAGGGAAATAGCACCTCCATGTCTGTGACATGATGTCTCAGCACAAATTGGCCTTTTGCCTCTTCGTGACACCATAGAAAAATAACTCGTTGGATTTTAATTTTCCCATCAGCGTCTTTTAAGGTATTGGTGTTATAGCCATTCCTCTGTGTTTCTAATTATTCATTTTTAAGCACTTTTCCCCTCTCTTTCACAATAAAAGATAAAACTATTTCCTGCCAGCTCTCATATAGAAAACAGCACTACGTGTACTTGGCTTTCGTGCGATAATATCAATAGAGTGAAGCATTTTGATAAGTGAACTAAACAGGAAATAAACGTTGAAAGATGCAAGACAGATAACATGAAAAAGAATGTGGAACAATCACTTTGCTTTATTATAGAATATATGTAAAGCAGTAGATCAGATGAATCATTCCTAATTTTTAGTAGCAGCAGTAAATAATAATAGTAAATAGAAAAGTAATAAATACTATAGTAGTAAATCCTAAACAGAGTTGTGCCCTTTCAGTCCCATGGATTTCAATAGATTTAGGTGTAATTCTTACTGCAAATATTATAAAAAGTCATTCTATATATTATTACACTGAGCTAAGATTTTATTCATATGTGTTACCCCTGAGATACTATGTCTAAAATTCTAATCTCATCTTCAGTATTTAAAACTGTGTATATACTTTCTAATCATTTGGGATCACCCTTGTAGCCACTAAATCCATTGCTCTAATCCAGCTCTAAGCCATGCACAAAAGTTCTTTCAGGGTATAACTGCTTTTGCTGAAACTTTTACCTTGAAACTACTTGAATTGCCTGCTTTGTATGTACATGTGCAAAAGTTCTTTAATGTTTAAGACCCCGGTGTCAGTGAAATTCTGATTGATCTTAGTGCAATTCTTATTCTTATTAAATTCTTATCCTTTGCTATAACCAGATTACATGACAAAGCAAACTTTTATTGTGCATTTTCTCAGTTTGGGTCATGTATGTGTGTGTGTGTGTGTGTGTGTGTGTGTGTAAGTTACTACTGTGATTTTTTTTCTTTTTCAGCAAGTATGACCAAGGTCAATACTGATACAAGCCATGACTTGAATGAACATTCCCCTGCAAGATTCTGAATACATTTGCAGAAGTTTTTGTATGCATGGATGACACTGAAATGTAAAACTGATATGTTAATCATATATCTACTTGATGTTATGAATTACCTTTGTCTGCTAGTTCATAGAGGAATTATGGTCTTCTAAACCCATTGAGGCTTGAAGTGTGTAACTGTTTAGGATTGCTCTGAAAGCACACAAGGGAGCCAACCAACAAGGTGTACTACCAGCATATCTCCAGTATGCACTAGTGGAACTGTTGGGTTTCTGATGCAATTTCACTTCCTGTTGTCATGAGTTAATTAAGTGTTTGTATATGCATGCTGATGTTTAGCCAGTGAGTAGGTAGAGCCAATGAGAATGTGTGCATGTACTTCCCGCCAAGGCTAGGTGTCAATATGCATAGTGACCATTGAGGGAGAGCCCTAATAGGCTAAACCATATATTTGGGTGGTGGACTGAGGGAAACCATTTGGTCAGTTTTATTGCCCTTTGTGTTAAGCCCTTAGATCTCCATGTAGTTGAAGTTAAGACTCGAGAGAGTCAAGATGTAGACTAGAAGCTAGATAGGATAATTAATCCTTCTTTGTTTTCTAGAAATCCCAGTCATACCTTTTCCTCATTAGTAAAGTAAACTACTTTGTTTCTTAAGCTAAACCGTGTGCCTGGCTGTTATTCATGGTTCTCTCCACGTTACTCTGCTAGCAGTATGTATAAACCCCAACAGGAACGCCCTAGCTGGGCATCAGCATAGCAACAGCATGAAGCAACACTAGCACAATGCTGTATTGGTGGGGACAGGCTTACCTTATTCCCACTTACGGCAAGTACGGATGGACACAAATTGGAAAAATGTGGTTCAATGTGGTTCATAGAGTGCCCTGTTTGTGAATCATGGTCCATCACAAACTTTTAGCTGCCTCCCAAACTGGTTCAGTTTGTGAGGTTTCTGAGGCAACAGAACAGCTTCCTGGTGTGCTAGAGATGGCAAACTCACAGAGAATCTCCAGCTGACTCTCCTCTACCTGCCCTCCAAGTTTAATGAGGATTGGATCTACAGAGTTTGAATTACGGCCCTCCAAAGAAGGCACCTGCGAAATTGGTGTATCTAGCTCGCACAGAATCTCTTCTATACACTCTTGAACCTCCTCAATGTGTGCCGGTCAAAATGACCACCTGCAAGCTAGAAACACCAAAGTTGCAATGGACCTCCCCCAGATGCTCCTCTACCTGTCCTCCATTTGGTGCCTCTAGCTTGCACAGGATCCATTTTATACACTCTTGAGCCTTGGTCATTTTGGCAGGCACAGGTTCAGAAGGTTCAGGAGTGTACACAATGGATCCTGTGCAAGCCAGAAACACCAAACTTGAAGGGCATGTAGAGGAGCATCCACGGGAGGCCTACAGCAAGTTTTATGTCTCTAGCTTGCACAGGATCCATTCCATACTTTCTTGAACCTCCTGAACCTGCGCCTGTCAAAATGACCAAGGTTCAGGAGTGTATAAAATGGATCCTGTGCAAACAGAGACATCAAATTTGAAGGGGACTTCACCCAGATGCTCCTCTACATCCCCTCCAAATTGTTGCTTTGAAGTTCTGTAAATATTTTGATTGACTGGAGGCAGTCTGTCTGGAAATATATCCATTCATGAAATAGCACAGCCAGCTTGAAAATTCACAAACTTGACTTTGCAAAACACGAACTGGTATAAATTCATCATGAACTTAAGTTGATGAGCACTGCTTCATTCCCATCCCTATTCCTAAACCTCCTGAACCTGCACCTGTCAAAATGACCACCTGTGGTCATTTTGACAGGTGTAGGTTCAGGAGTGCATAGAAAGATCTTGTGCAAGCTAGAGATACCAAACTTGCAGTGGATCTCCCCTGGATGCTTCTCTACATGTCCTCCAAATTTGATGGTTTGAGCATGCACAGGATCTGTTCTATACACTCCTGAACATCCTGTACCTGCACCATTCAAAATGGCAGCTGACAGGTGGTCATTTTGATAGGCCTGGGTTCAGAAGTGTATAGAACAATTTCTGTGCAAGCACACACAATAGTTTAATACAGTCAGGGACCAATCAGATATAATATACATTCTAAATAAAAGCATACATTTGAAATAGAACATATAAATATAAAATCTATCCCAATTATATGCATTGAGTTTCAGCTTTTAAAATTAATAAACTAAATAAGTACTTTCCCCCATGATCTGCTTCCAGGATCTTATAGCTTGCATAGCAAATTTTGCCACATTTAGGTTTCTGTGTAAGCTGGAAACATCAAATTTGCAGAAAATCTGTATCAGACTCTCCTCTTTCACCATTTAAGTTTGGTGAGGATTGGATTTACAGTGTCTGATTTACAGCCCTCAAAAGAAGATGCCCCCAGCAATGTGCTTTCTGGGAAAATGATAGGCAGTAATTTCCCCCCAAAAGCACTTTCCTGGGGCCACTTTCTTGGGGGGGGGGGGCATACCTCAGATCCCCTAAATCCAACCCCCACCAAACTGGGAGGGCAGGTAGGGGAGAGCCTATTGGAGATCCTCTGCAAGCTTGGTGTCTCCAGCACACTGCTGAAGAATTGTACCACCTCATGAATCTCACTGGTTTGTGAGGTGGCTAAAAGTTCATGACAAATCTGTGATTCCTGAATGGGGCATGCCATGAACCATTAACCAAACTGCGTTTTTTGGTTCATACCTATCCCTAGCCATGTAGGACAGACAGGGCCAGCCCTCCCACTAGGCAAACTAGGTGGTTGCCTAGGGCACCGAGAGGCAGGGAGCGGCAAATTGGGTTCTCGCTGCCCTCCTCCGGTGCCCCAGGCAAGTGCTTAGCTTGCCTTCCTCCCCCTCCCCACTGCTGCCACCACTAGCCCTCTACAGGCCACTGCCCCCCCAGTGCGGCGTTCCACCCCCCCCAGGCCCTCCGCTCGCTTTACCACCGCCACTAAAAGCAGCAGTGCTCTGCTTGCTCGCTCCCTTTCCCCTGCTCGCCAGCTAAAAGTAAGCTTAGCTGGCTTTGCAGCTTGCACCTGCGCATTTTGTCTCTTAACAAAACATGCAGGCGCGGGCTGCAAAGCCGGTAAAGCTTACTTTTAGCCAGAGAGCAGGGGGAAGGGAGCAAGTGGATCACCACTGCTTTTAGTGGCGGCGGGCAGGCGAGCGGAGCATCAAGAGGGGCTTGGCGGGACACCATGTGGGGGGCAGGAGGAGAAGGGGCATGGAGCCACAGGGGAGAGCCATGGGGTGCTTTGTGGGGGTGCACCAGGCAGCAAGTCTGCCTAGGGCTCCCCAGGGCATCGGACCAGCCCTGAGGACAGATAGACTTGGCAACTCAGTTCCACACTCCACAGACTTCTTTATGAAATGCCATTAAATAAAGTCTGAGGTGTTTGTAATTCTGTCCCTTTCTGTTTGTTTGTGAGCACATGAGACTAGCTCTATGCTCCTCACTGTCCCATCTCCTCCCCTACCTGTGAGTTCCCATAGGACTGTCCTACCACATGTACAAGAAGGTGGATTCTGACCAGTGCTGGGATTGCCATTGGTCTTTCTGGAGCCACTAGATTTCTGTTTTATTTAGCTGCAAAACATAACACAGGCCCAGTGACAACTTCATTGCTGACCCAATATTGGCTCCCACAGAGAGAGAGAGATGACTGCTATGTCCACCTTGTATAAAAAATAGGCTGCTGGGCAATATGAGGGTGTGTATGGCTGCTCTAGCAAAAGTGAAGGCAGGTGTCTATGCCACATACTCCCCTACAGCACTGCTGGGATCTGATAAGCCATGCACCTTGGTGGTCCAGGCACAGGGTACCAAGAGTTAATGCAAAGGTGCTTTTCCCCATGGGTGTAGCATAAAGGTGTTGTGGAGCAACATCCCAACTAAAATGATGGATTTCCAGCACAAGCCATTAACTGAGCCCCCTGTTCCCTTTTATGGTTTTCAGGGGCAAGACATCTGCTCTGAGGCTTTTGTCTACCTCTTACCTCCCCCCATATGGGGACTGAACTGGGATTCTTGACCAGATATCCTAGTTACTTTACACCAAACCATGCCTCTCTGTGCAATGGTGCCTGCTTGGCACCATGTGGCTGGTGGTAATGACATGGCTGCAGTGGAGTACTAATGCCTATTGTCATGCCTCCTTTGAATCTACCTTCTTGGCCCAGTGGTTAGGATGCTGGTCTTGGATGTAGGGGATGTGGGTTCAAGCCTGGCTTCTGTCTTTTTATGCCTGTCTCTCTTTTTTTACTGTAGCTTGGAGCAGGGATGGTTGCATGGAGTTGGCATCCTGTCTGCCACAGGGATGCCCTTTCTGTATGGGTTGGGGGAGGCTGTTTAGGCTATGTGCCTCTGTTGGGGTTGCACTGTCATTGGGTTGTCTCTCACTGTCCACTGGCCCTCTGTGTGGGGAGGAGTAGCATCAAGGGGCAGTGGCCACATTGATGGGCAGTGATTGGCTATGCGCAATGTGTGCCATTCAAAGGGGCATCATGAGCTGCCATTCTCAGATTGGTGGGTGGTACCAGAGTCACTATGAAATCCAGCACGCTTGCTGTGCTGTCTTTACCTTGCAGAGGATCATGTGGAATACTCCCTCTAAGCTGTGGAGGCTTGTGCGCAAAAATTCTACTTCGTAAGCTACTGGCACGAAGGTTGTGAGCTACTGCATAAATTACTTTGCTCTGGGGCCACCCTTCCTGAGCTGAGACAAAAAATGCGTGAGCTGGAGGCTAAAAAATTGTGAGCTAGCTCACACTAACTCAGCTTAGAGGGAACACGTGATGACTCATGTGTTGTTATTTCCCCCTGCAGGATATCCACAGAGAATGGACCAGTGGTGCAACTACTGCATCAGCAGCTGGTTGCCATCACTGCAGTGGCCATCAGGATTTTGCCTATTAATCTTGTTCTCATAATGAAGCTTTGGGTTTCTAGTCTAAGCATTTTCTGCCATCTAGTGCTTAATATAATCAGTAATTATTAATGTCATCTGAAACCTTTGTCGCTTTAAAAAATGCCTCAATTTTTGTTCAGATTCAGCTGGGTAGCTGCATTGGTCTGAAGCTGCAGAGAAAAATTGAAGTCTGGTGGCATTTAGTTGCCTCAATGATCAAAGTCACCTACTGTACACTTGACATAACTGGTGTAGTAAAGAGAACAAGGAACAGCTTCAGCTTCACAAGCCAACGTATAGTTATGAAGAGATATGTAAAGAATGAAATATATGTTAAAAGCTAAGTGTTTCAGTTCAGGAAAAATACATTGCTGCTCAGATACGATTAAAAAAGATATGTGTTGGAAGCAAATGGAGACTATGACCAGTAGTGTGATTTAGTGGGATAAAGTGAAAAGAAGCTGACTTTCACAATTCATTGCCTTCATAGTCCAGTTTTACCCCATCCATAAACTTTTGCTCTTTCACCCAAAGCTCCTGCTCTTCTTGAAATAAAGGTGAACAATTCTACTCATAACTTTTTGCTAGCTCTAATACCTGCAGAACTCATCTGGAACACTGATATTATGCCATCTTTCTTTTCCATCAAATCTGACTTTTTAACTAAACATAGTGATATTCATTTGTACATACTATTCCAATTACTCTTGCCTTTGTCATCCCTCTGCCTCCCCATTTCAGTATTCAGACGGTACTCCTCAAGACAGGTACCATTCCACATATACATGGAATTTTAATCTCACTGTTAAACAAACTGTGTGTAGACAGGAATCTTGCACTGGCTGCAAGGCATTTTAAAGATAACTAGAAGCATCCTCTACAAATGGTTCTTACAATGGAAATGAAGCATCTGCTTCAGTTAGAGCATCTGGAGTGGGCCAAGGGTAGCTCTCCAGATGTTTTTTGCCCACAACTCCCATCAGCCCCAGCCAGCATGGCCAATGACTGCGGCTGATGGGAGTTGTAGGCAAAAAATATCTGGAGAGCTACCCTTGGCCACCCCTGAGTTAGAGGAACCGAGGAAGATGTTTATATTGTTTTAAAATGCACTATAAGTAGTGTGTATCAAAATACATGAAATAAAAGTACAGTCTCACAAAATATAACACAGATGGCTTTTCTTGCAGGTATGTCCCCATCTAACTGATTATTCGTAGCCTCATTGGAAGAAGTTAGCCAGCCCACAAAAAGAGAGGGACTAGAGAGAGAAAATTCCAAAGGCTGTTGTTACTCCAGGGGAATGGTTGATCTGTTTGGTGTCAGGGAAGAAGGAGCTTAGAGAATTTTGTCTGGGGGGCCTGGCTGTCAGCCTTCTGGATGGCTTCCAGCAACATTAGCCCCACTGAAAGCAATAGAATTTATTTTGTCTGGATCGGGGCCATTATCCTGAATGTATTCAAAAGTGTATGTTATACTATGGCTGCCTGAATATATTCTCATTACCTGGAGAAAAGCAGATCATAAAGATAATCAACAGCTCACATAATGGTTGAGTGAAGTATTCATATTCAAATTCCAGCAATGGAGGCCAATTGTACTTTTAAAATAATTCATTTTTTTAAAATGTATAGTAGCTTACTTTTCCCCTTAGACATTTACTTGGTTACTGCTCTTTGTTGATTATCAACTGAACTCTCTCTAATCATCAAAAAGAGACAAAAACCAGACAAACTCTTGAAACAATCTTTCTTGCAGATTTGACTACATCATCGCTGTTGTGGCCCTGGAACAGCTAGTTCTCAAGTAACCACTTGAAGTGACTGTCAGGCAAGTGTTCTGCATAGCTGTCCCAGGAGATGTCTGGTTACCATCTCCCTTTGAAAACAGGCAGCTGAAATAGAAATGGTGGTTTTACGTATGTGGGAGGGAAATCTCAAAGTGACAAGATTAAGTATATCAAATAGTAGTTCAACAGTAGTTCAAAAGATAGGCTCAGATTTGTAATCAATATGTGTTATTTCTTATTTATTTCATTCACTGACATTTCTGGTTCACCTAAGGCCAAATCTTTGGGGGCAAATAGCTGCCTGACCTCTGTCCTGCCGAGTCAAATCCCAGCTTCCTGCAAGTAAACCAAGGCAAATAAGTCCGTAACAGAGAGTATCAGCATACTGGGTCTTCACACTCAGACCAAAGACTAGCTTGACCTGGATGTTTGTGCAAAGGTCAAGGCTTAGCAGTGAGCTGACCTGAGCTATCAATATAGTTCATGACATTCCTTTGCTGGTTTGTCCTGTAAACAAAAAAAGGAGGGGGGGAATGATGACCAACGAATATCCAAAATACATAATAATAATAATAATAATAATAATAATAATAATAATAATAATAATAATAATAATATTCTTTTCAAAGATAAGATCTAATATTCCAGTGAATGAATACCATTTTAGTTCTTTCCATAGGTTACCTTATCTATATTGAGTATCAGTTTATGTTGATATTATTCTTTCCGGTTGTTTGTCGTTTCTGTTGCTAACTGCAGGTTTGATCTATAATACAGTTTCAGATAATTTCATTGGGTACAGCAATACATCCCTTTGTGATTAAAAAAAAAATCATAGCCTAAAATGAAACAATGAATAATTTAAACCAGTTTATCACCTCTGTAGTTAAGAATCTTATCTTCAATAAATGGAGACACAAAATCCTATTTACATACTATGAGCCACAAATTAGGCATCTTTATCAATATATCTAATTCTCAGCATGGCCAAATCTGTGGATACTTAAATCTAGAGATGAAACCATGAACAGACAAGAAAGATCTTTCTACAAACCTGACCGAAGCCTTAGGTTCGCAGGTAAATCAGAAATCTTTTCAAAATAAACTGGCGGGTTACCCCTCTAGATTAATAGAGGCAGTGCCTGTAGCTTTAAGAAATAAATGGCCTCTGTGGCCTTTGCTAGGCAACCACAACAGTATTGTCAGCTGAAGTCTTGATTTCTGTTAGTAAAATACAAGAGCAGGGGCAGAGACTGTTCCATGGTTGTTCCAAGGGAGGATTTATCATGGCCAGGCTTATCAGCAACCATGGGGCAATATGATACTATGCAATCTGCATGACTCTCCCATGCCCAGATGCATGTTTCTGTTCAATGAAAAGGTAGGGAAAAAAGAAGCAGGGAAAGGTGATAATAGGGAGACTGACAGGAGGAACAAAGAAAGGAAAGGTTGGAAAGGGGGGGTACAGGGGAAAGTGAGGTGTGTCCCACAAATCCTTGCAGGTTCCCCACCATGCAACTGGGCCCAGCTCTCACCACAGTGCAACTGGACACAGCCTCCAAGTGAGGCTTGGGGATATTCCAGAATTATACTCTCCAGACTACAAAGATCAATTCCTCTGAAGAAAACGGATGCTTTAGACGGTGGGTTCTATGGCATTGTACCCCACTGAGGTCCCTGTCCTCACCAGGCTCCATGAGTTTCCCAATCTGGAACTGGAAACCCATCATCTGCTGCTGGTGGCCATGGGGGACCTGGGAGCCCTGTGGACAATCAATTTCCTAAGTAGAAGCTGCAAGAGGGACAGAAGTAGGGAAATCTGAAGACAGGGAGGCAGAGAAAGGCAAGCTGATAAGGTTGCCAGGTCCCTCCTTGCAACTGGTGTGGGGGGGACTTGCTGGGAGCAGCAGGGAGGCCCAGCCTTTATACAGTGACATGTCTACATCACTGCCTGTGTGACCTGGAAGTGATGTCATCGCTTCCTGGATATCAGAGTAACACTGATATTCGAGCAAAAATTCTATTAAATTTGGCTTCTACCATAGTGTCATGAGTGGCAGCAGCGATCATGCTGAGCCCCCGCCCAAGCTGACAGCGCCAACAGAGCCTGCAGCTGGCCCCTCAGATGTTCTGGGAGCAGACAGCTCATCACCGTCACCCAAGTCAGCACCCCCCCCCACCTCACTTGGTTAGCAGCTGAAAGCTGAAAGCTTGCCTGATTCACCTCCACAGGTAGCTCGGCTGAGAGAGTGACTCTGCCAGGACTTAGCACTCTGTCGAAGGAACACATGCCTGTGAGGAAAACAATTGCTGAGCCCTGAGTTCTAACAGAACTCCCCTGTTTGCTAATTGGAACATCACTGGAGGCCCATTTAGCCCCCTGCTCAGGGCTGGGTTCTCTGTGAAAGCAAGAAGTTGCATCCATGATGTCCTTGTATCCACCTTGGCTCTCGCGCTCTTGATCGGATTTCTCGGCTTCCTGACTCCCTGCTTTGAATGACCACACTCTCAGACCCCTGACTTGACTTCCTGACTCAGCCGTTGTTTAAACTATCCTGGCTGGACTCCAGACCTGAACTTTGCTTCCCAACCACTCCCAGCCCGTTACACATAGAGTTTTTGCCCAAATACCAGAATGTTGCTCTCAATGTCCTGGAAGCGATGATGTCAGTTCCAGGTCATGTAGGTAATGATTTCGGATCTCTATCTTTTGGGGGTGAGTCCCTCCCCCCACTAGCCAACTGATTGGTGGCAGGGAAGTGGAGCCTGGGAGTGGGGGACCTCTGCCTTCACCAGGGGATCTGGCAACCCTGTTAAGGCTGGCTAGTGGGTGTGGAGGACAGAAGGAAGCAGGAAAAGGGGAGAGGCTTTGGGGGCTTTCAGGAAAGAAAGAGAAAATAATTGCGGGGAGGAATTAGATGCCCTCATAAATCTTTGCACTTGTATGTCATGTTTTTGTTTGTATCTGATATATAAAATTTTGACTAGGGGCAAACCAATATTGCTTGTACAAAATGAACACCAAACCATCCCAATAATCTATACTTAAGAAAAAAATAGTATGTGATAATTATGCCATTAGCATTGTTAGACTCACAAGAATAAAATCTTGCATCGAATAGAATGTTGTTTTATTAGCCACATTTTGTTGCTGACTCCGTTGTCAGAACACTAACCTCAAACTTATTGGAGGTTAAGAAGTATTAGTATACAAAAGCAGTCATCTGAAATGGTTACAGTGTAAACATAAAAAAGGAAGAACTTCTTGAAATTTGGCTCATCATGAGGATTTTAGCTAAAAAGGACTGAATCCTAAATTTCTGTTTACTGTGTTCCCTGATATGTTTGATTTAATTTCACTGCATTGGTTTTGAAATTTTCCTTTGTTTTGCCTTTTTTGAATATTACTGTATTAAGATTGATCTTCCCTGACCTGGATAGCCCAGGTTAGGCTGAGCTAATCATATCTTGGAATCTAAGCAGGGTCAGGCCTGGCTTGTATTTGAATGGGAAAACTCCAAGGAATAATAGGACCATGACATGGGGCAGGCAATAGTAAACAACCTCTGAATATCTCTTTGCCTACAGAGTTGCCATATGTCAACCATGACTTGTCAGCAGAAAAAGAAGAAAGAAAGAAAGAAAGAAAGAAAGAAAGAAAGAAAGAAAGAAAGAAAGAAAGAAAGAAAGAAAGAAAGAAAGAAAGAAAGAAAGATAGATAGATCTAGTCAGTTTGAAAATCATCTCTCTCTCTCTCTCTCTCTCTCACACACACACACGTCTCATCTCATCTTATTAAATAGTCCCAACTCTGTACCTGTGTATATGCACACTTCTGATCCCAGGATTTCCTTCCAAGTTGGGTATCAGCTGCCACCTCTTTAATTTGTAGATAAAGGCAGGTTGATTTAATGCAAACCCAGGACTGTTTCAAAGTGTCTATGTAGGTATGTGTGGTTAAGGACTTCCAATTTAGTAGCATTTGTTTCTATAATTCAGGATTCACTAGATGGCCCTAAATCTGTTAAATTTGTTGCAGATGTTCAGGTTGAAAGGGATAATTGCCCAACTCAGCCCTAATCCTGAGTCCCACGTTTACTGTGGTGTGCTCTAGCATTAGAAGGTTTTCATTGTACCTGTATAACGCTGCTACCTCCATTTCAGTCAACAAAGAAGGTTCACTGGTCATAAAGACTGCATAAGAGATTGTTAAATCACAAAGCTAAAGGTAGATCCAACCACCACTGGAGAAGTTCCTCCACTCTGAAGAGTCTCTAGCTGCTTCCCATAAAAGGATATACCCTTTTCCTTATATTTCTTCAAGGGGAGAAGACAGAGACTTACTTTTAAAAAATGAAAGTTGGGAATTCATAGAAGCTGGTATACCTATTGTTTCAATGGCATATCAATATGACAGGAGGAAGAAATGTCTGCCATGGGAACAGAATTCTCAAGAACACCTAGCTTGAGAATTTTAATGCAACCTGCCAGATCTCTGTATATATTGGAATATTTATTAATTTTTATGGTTTTATCTGTTTTAAAGTTACTCCCTTACATGTTTAAATATTGTTTAATTTATGTTGGATCTAATGTTGGAAGCCGCCCTGAGCCACTTGTGGGAAGGGCGGGATATAAATTCTAAATAAATAAATAAGAATCAGGGGAAATGGGTTCCACGTGGGTCAGGAAGTCTGACTTTACCTATCCACATGGCAGTCATCTAGGCTGTATTGTGATGTTTCCCAAAACTTTAAAGCAAAACCAGTTAGGGAAAGATAGAAAATCCTGGGAAACCCCTGAAGATGCACTATGGTGCTTTAGGGAACAGGGAAAATACCTACTTCCTAGAATAATACTTCCTAGAATAATATTAATAGTAGATAACTTATGTGGAGGACCTCTCACTTTTTCTAATGTGTCTCTTTATGTGTTAGATTTATTTAAAACTTTTCTGGCATCGCACAAAAAAGGTGGGCTTTATGATCAGAGGGATCTCTGCTTGGTTGAAAACATATTTCTTTACCTTTCATGGTTCATTTGGGATTCACAAAATTTGAGAAAACATTTTGGATGATGATGAATTAAAATGCTCCAGAAGCTACAAGGAAAAATCCAGCACAGAAGGCATATTTCTTACAAAAATAAAGCAGAGGTAGCATTTGACACTTTGCACACTAGAGGGCAATGCTTTCTTTAGAATATTCCAAAGAAATGCATTTCATTTGTAAAAGAATATCCTGTATTTTGTCTCAAAATGTGACATCCATTTGGATACGTTGGCACTAAAAAGGACATTGATGTTTATTTCCAGGTAAACCATTTAAAAGCCGGAGTACTCAAGTCCCAAGTGATTTTCAGGCAATGAGAATGACGCAGTAGTTCCGGGCTTGGAAGCACATCAGTCATTGCTGCTGAAGCCCACAATTCATATTTTCCTTTTAGCTTACCTGATAGATATTCATAGCCTTAGCCTCAATACTGTTTACGTCATCATTCCTACCTCTAAGATCAGTAGTTCTCTCAGCATCTGAAAACAAAGATCCCACCCATCCTCTCTCAATTGTACAAGAGGAGTTCTTTAGCCCATACCACATGCAGCTTTGGGCTTAGTTTGTGATAGACCCAAAGATTTGCCTTGTGATAGACTCAAAGTTCTCTTTCCCGCTTGCATTTCCAGGATATCTCCAGTGCTTTTTCGCTTCCCTCCCCACCAAGCAAACCCACCACTCTTGTTATGATTCACTTGTCTCCAAACAGCACGTGCCTACTTAATCCAGGGAGGGTGTAGAAATTCTTTCACTTCTCCTTTACATTTAATTATTTACATAAAGTCATTTATATTAATCTATGACCTTTATTAAGATAGAAGAAGAAGACTGCAGATTTTTACCCTGCCTTTCTCTCTGAATCAGAGACTCAGAGCAGCTTACAATCCCCCCATATCTTCTCCCTCCCACAACAGACACCCTGTGAGATCGGTGGGGCTGAGAGGGCTCTCACAGCAGCTGCCCTTTCAAGGACAACTCCTGTGATAGCTATGGCTGACCCAAGGCCATTCCAGCAGCTGCAAGTGGAGGAGTGGGGACCTGGTTCTTAACCATTACACCAAACTGCCAGAGTATGCTAAAACTCAAAATATTAACCATGTTGCCAGATTTTAAACCTACAGGCTTAAATCAATACAGTATTCCATTCTAATTTCTAACCTAAGAACATAAAAACAGATCTACTAAGAATCATATTCAAAGGGGCTTATACCCAGGAACTTGTCTTTAGGTGATTTCCACCTAGCTCACTAGCAAAGGATGTCAGGTCCTGCAAGGGCACCAGTAAGACTGTAACTCAAATTTAGTAACATTTCTTCTGCATCATTTTAAAAGGTAAAGGTAGTCCCCTGTGCAAGCACCAGTAGTTTCCGACTCTGGGGTGACATCACATCACAACATTTTCACGGCAAACTTTTTACAGGGTGGTTGGCGTTGCCTTCCCCAGTCATCTACACTTTCCTCCCAGCAATCTGGGTACTCATTTACCGACCTCAGAAGGATGGAAGACTGAGTCAACCTTGAGTCAGCTACTTGAACGCAGCTTCTGCAGGGATCGAACTCAGGTCGTGAGTTGCAATACTGCAGCTTACCACTATGCGCCACGGGTTCATTCTGAATCATTTGGACAGGTCTAAACCAGGTGTAGAATTTTCTTCTTGATTGATATTCTTTTTATTATTATTTCTGTGCTATAAGCCACTGATTTATTGCTATTGGTTTCTTTAAAGTACTGTAAAATAGTTATTTACAGCTGTTCAGATCTGATATGTTGATGGAACAGTAACTTTATCATTGTCATAAAACTGTTATTTATTTAGGGAATTCTTTATGCCAACTTTACAGAGACTTGCCCAAAGCAGCTCAAGTTGAAATAATACTGGAGAACCACAAAAACAGCAGCACAAGCAGGCCTCATTTTGGACAGGAGCTCACAGGAGCAGAGCTCCATATCCTCTAAATTTTATTGTGCTCTTTCTTTCCTTCCCCTCCTCCCCCAAATACTTGCTTCTGGGCTCCATTGTTCAACTGCTCTGTGAGAATTTCGATGAACTCTAAGATTTGACAAACTTTCTAATATTTTTCCCCACAAAAAATGGGAAAATAACAAACATATAAAGCAGACAGATGGAAATTTTCATCATGCCACTGTGGCCACATAGGAGGAAGTAATTTTTAAAATATGATGAGAGTAAGGTTTTAATATGACAATTATAATTCAAGAAGCATTTTAAGGTAGTTGCTGAGCTGCTGTAATTTTGTACACCTTCTGGTGATGTCAGGGGTATGTGGCATATGCAAATGAGTTGTGCTAATGGGCTCTAGCACCTCTTTTTCTATGAAATGACCCTGAGCACAAGTATTACAAATAAATATTGATGCTTATATTGTTTTATTGACATATAATTTGTATATATTACATTTAAGGACAGTTTACATATTTTGTTCAGTTTATGGTTACTGTTGCTGCTTTTATTGTTTTTGTTGCCTGCAGTTGCACTTTGCATAGTTTATAGGTGTTTCCAGAAAAAAAGAAACACTTACCTATAAACTACTGAAAACACTATTTGCATCAATGTTTATGTCATGAACCTTAAGATAATCATCTGAAACATACATGTAGTTTATATTGTAGCTTTGCTGAACATTTATATAACTTCAATATTAGCTAGAATTTAAATCAGGACAGATTATCTGTTATTGAATTACGACAGGAATGTTCAACCAGTTATATTTAGGAAGGAATGGAACATGCTAGCACAACACACTCAGGAACAATTTCTGCTCAGATTCCATTTAAATAAATGAAAATTGTGCAGTAATTTACCTGGAATGTTGCAGGCAAAAAAACCCCAGTATGAAAAAAGACCAAATTAATTTTCAATGGTACTAAGTTCAACTGTACCCAGTCTGATTGTATAATAACTACTAGCAGGGCTCTTTTTGAGTGTGGCTACCAAGATAGTCTACCAAAAAGCCCTGTGTGAAACAATGGTGACATCAGGGGGTGTGGCCTAATATGCAAATGAGTTCCTGCTGGGCTTTTTCTACAAAGAAAGCCTTGACTACTAGTGTTTGTTTTGACAAAGTCAGAAAGTTGTGTCTCAGCCTGCTACCTGTTTATTTGCCCAAACAGCTTTACAATTGACATAATTGTCACAGCCTGCCAGGATTAGAGAGAACAGGAGAGAGCGTATGGTAGATAAACTTGGTTCTTCTGATTAGTTTCAGTGGGGGGGGGGGAAGATGCCAGACAGGAAGAGGCACATTAATGTCACTGGAAGAGGATGACCAATGGAAGAGGATGCAGGCCCTCTCATTCTGAAAGCTGATAGTGTGACAGTACTGGAAACAGAAGCCTGCTAGGGTGAGCCAACATACTGCTGACAATTCAGAGGAGCCCCTCATTTGGAAACTAATTTCCCCCCAGTAATGAGCAATGATCTCATGGATAAGAAAGGTCCAACTCATGAGCAACTTGGCCAAAGAGGTTCTGCCCCTTAGGTTTAAGAAGTTGGCAGTGTTTGCCTTAATACAAAGAACTTAAAATTGTGTGTATGAAAAATGTAAATTCGCACACTTGGTACATGCTGTTCTACTGCTGTAAACTAGCTGCTGAGAATTCTTTTTAACTGAGCCAATAGGCTGAGAACTGAAGGATTTCTCAGAGAAAAATAACATTTTACAAACATCATTAGAAAAACTGCCATTTAAAATTACTTTGTATAGATGCAATGGAAACAATTCAATATAAGCCACTGCATACATGTATTCTCCATATAGTTGGGAGGTCCAATTGCTGACTTTCCAATAGCTACCTCATTGGCCAACAAATATAACTGAACTTGGTTACCACTTTTCCAAACACTCTTACATTTGGAGGTGCATAAAATGTTATGTGTGTTGGGGTAAAATTTCTCCCCTGGCCTTTGCACCCTTATACTCCAGCTATTTTCCTACAACATAGGGGCTGATCATTGTTTGGTACTGCAACTCCGCCCATGTTGTGACATGGATTTAATTTGAGGGTTTCAGCAGCATAGCATAGGAATCAGTTGAACTAAATAGAACAGAGGACTCCTCAAAATGACCTAATTTGGTAAGAACTTTACACAGTTTGGGTCATTAACCATCAATGAAGCAGTTAACTATTTACTAAATTTGAATTCATGTTTACACCAAAATTGGCTTTTAAAGAACAAACAATGGAATAGATTTCCCTATCCATTTGGGAAACGTAGCATGCTAGAATGCCCAAGATCATGTTGTAGGGTCTTGGCATTTGGAATACTGCAGTTGCAGTTATAGACACTGGATGGAAGGTGGGAAATAACAAATGACAGAGGTAGAGGCTTCCAGAGAACAACATTGCCACAAATGCTTTTCCACTGCCACCAGAAAGTTTTGGAGCAAGGCACAGAGCAATGAGGCATGGAAGGCTTAAGGGCTTGTCGAGAATTGGGAGTTCGTGGGGTAGGTTTGGAATGAGGGATTATGACCTATTCCATTAGAATTCCATAAAGAGTTTGTGGGGACTGAAATCCAGAAATAAGCAGGCTATTTACAGATGGAGAAGGAAGAATAGCTCAGATGTTGAGTTCAATTCTAAAAGAATCTGGGGGATAGGGAGTTGCCCATTCCTAGATTGATCTTGCCTTATAATGCTCTTGGCCTGTCCAAAGGGATCCTCTGTGTGTGTATGTTTGGGGAGGGGGGGATCTGATCAAACATGTTTGCATTTCTTTTGACAAATCGTTTTATAAAACCATTATTTCCACCACAGCTTAAATATAGGCAACCTATATGAAGACAAAGTTGGATTAATTTATCAACATTTTCTGAGCTGTATCAGATGCAATGGGAGAGTATCGATTCAGACCACACTACACCTCTTGTCATGTGCTATTTTGAAGTAGCATTGCCTGCTGGGAGCACTGGTGGGATGGGAGCATTTGAAGGGCAGATAATTGGAAAACAGCAGTGTGATGTCATGGTGGCACATGACAGTGTAGAAAACCATCATATCTCTATGCTAAAAATCATAGAGGATAGAGGAATTCCCTGAGCATTCATTGCCCCCACAGACAGAAGGAAGAGACGAGGCATCACTCAACTAGTCTGCACGGGCCAGGAACGATTTAGCTAGACCCCATGCCCCAAAACTGGGGTGCTATTGGTGCTCACCGAGCTGCATAATGAAAGTTAGGCAAAAAACCCAGCCAACCTGAAAGTGACCAGCCTACTTAAACCAGCCACACCCTAGCCAATTCCACAATCCCTTCTACAAGCAGTGTGAGGTAGGCAAAAAACACCACTTCCAACAGCCAAACAGGAAGAGATGAAAAAATTTCTACCCGGTCCCCTATAAATTAAGAGCAACCAGCTATCACCCACACTGCCTCAAGGGTGGGAGGGTGGGCAGAGCATGAGGCGAAGACTGGGAGGCAGAAGCGGAGACAGCCGTTAAGGCGTGCCTGCTCCACCCTCACCTCCCATAATGCCCTGCCCGCTCCTCCTCCTTACAAAGGGGCAAAACGGCCCCCAGAGACAAGGCTGTGCAGTCTGCCTCCGGTTGGGAGCTGCATTGTCCCCACAGACGGAAGGAAGAGACGGACACAAGGGTTTGGGTAACTAAGGGCCACTTTCTTTATTAACAACAAGGGCTATAAACATAACAGGCAGCACGGCAGGGCCAGGGGACAAAATACCCCTCCCCTGCCACATGACAGGCGAGCCACCCTGCCTCTAGGTATAGCCAAAATGCATGGCTCGTACCCAGCTGGCCTAGCAAAGGTTATGAGCTGGAGTTCCAGCCCCCATCCGCATGGCTGAAGAGCGGATCAATCCATGCAAACCCGAGGCAGTCCGCTTCATCACTCAACTAGTCTGCATGGGCCAGGAATGATTTAGCTAGATCCCGTGTCCCAAAACTGGGGTGCTATTGGTGCTCACTGAGCTGCATAATGGAAGTTAGGCAAAAAACCCAGCCACCACGAGACCAAGCCTCTGCTTAGGCAGCTGCGCCCACTAAACGCCTAGCACTTCCCGAAGCCCAAGTTTTAAGTCATCCAAAAAAGTGTTGTTTCCCTTATCAGAAAGATGGATGCCATCAATCCTGTATAAATCCGTGCAATCAGCATGGATCCCAGGATGAGGGAGAAAGTGGCCCAACCCTCCCCCCCCAAGGGCTTTCTTAATTTCTAAATTGGCTTTGCGGCGAGCTCTCTCAATTGCATGTGGATCCCATGCCCCACGCCATACCTAGTGTGGGATCATGGCCAACCACACAATCAAAACCTGAGGCCAACGACTCCCAATGACTTGAAAGCCCTATATGGTCGAGGACCTGCCTACCTGAAGGACCGTCTCTCCCCATATGAACCCCAGAGAACATTGAGGTCAGCTGGGAAGAACCAGCTGACTATCCCCGGGCCGAAGGAGGCAAAATTAAAGAATACCCATACACGAGCCTTCTCCATTGCAGCTCCACACCTATGGAACCAGCTCCCGGAAGAAGTGCAGGCCCTGAAGAGCCTTGAACAGTTTCGCAGGGCCTGCAAGACCTTCCTTTTTAAGATGGCCTTTACCTGACTGAACGACTGATGATTCGCCTTAAGTGATTCCGCCATAGTATTTACACCTAATAGAGTAGCATTAGGAATGTCATTTTTAATTGGAATGTTTTTAAGTGAATGTGATTTTAAAACCTGTTGTATAATTTATTGTATGGATTGAGATGTTGTTAGCCGCCCTGAGCCTGCTTCGGCGGGGAGGGCGGGATATAAATAAATTATTATTATTATTATTATTATCATCATCATCATCATCATCATCATCATCATCATCATCATCAGCCTGCAGCACAAGGGCTTTACCCTTGAGTAAGCCTAGATCGTTTCCTCCCAAATGTATCACCACAACATGTGGTGGCAAAACATGAACGTTTTCAAAAAGCAAGGGCAACAGGCCTGACCAATGGAGACCCCACCGTCCATGCCACTATATGGTAGCCCACTTTCTGAGCCCCAGCTGTGACCCGGCTGAAGTCCTCCTGGCCCTATGGGCAGCCCAGAACACGAAGCTGTGCCTGCATATAAGGACGCGTCATCTCTCCCCACGGACAGCATCACCTGAGAAAAGAAGAAAACAGTGAATAACCACACCCTCAATAACCTGATGCCAGTTACTGCAGCACCAGAGGGTGGACATAGCCTTTATAGGCTGAGGAACGCCACCTACCAAGCTTCTGAATGGACAATGGGGAGTACCCCAGAGCCGCTGCCATAGAAGCCACCCCTATGCGGAAAGAATGAGTGCCAAACTTAACCCCCACCAGGCCAAACCTGGCGAGAGCTTTGACAGTCAGAGACCAAAACTGATGCTTTGTCAGGGGACTACTATCCCCACGCCGGAACAACAGACCAGCCCCAGAATTGCGGGCAGCTAGATAGCAAGTTAAAGCCGCTACAGGACACAGTTCCCCCTTGGAACAGGCACCCAAACTAATAGTGTTTCCCCGCTGCAACTGGTCAGTCTTAGAACGACACACTGTGATATATGCTGCTCCATCAGCAATGTGAATGTCTTGGGCCAATAAGGCCCTTCCAGAAACATCCCCTCTGGACTGAGCTACCAGCTCATTCATCTGGAGAGCCCCAAAAATGCCACCAGAGAGGCAGCATGAAAGAGAAGTGTTTCATACTCTGACCGACACACCTGGCCCCAGACTGACCGTAAACCCCTAAGAATTATGGGTGAAATCGGCTGCCTTGCATCCGACCTAACCTCAGCCTCTCTGGTCCACCCTTCGAGCATCTTCCAAATGCGGAAATCACTAGTTAGTTCCTGTAACCCCATGGCTTTACTGGCAAAAGCCAAAGCAGACAATCGGCCCTGAATGGATTGGACTGCCAGGGCCCTGCGCTGCAATGATACGCAATAGTGGAGTAAATGCTCCACTGGAAGAGGCCATTCCATGCTGTAACCTACAGTGCTCCTAAACTTCTCAAACTGGCTCACTGCCCTTGTGTATGATTTTCTAGTGCTAGGAGCAATAGCGATACTTATCGCTCTGCCAGCCTCGACCCACCAATCATCCAAATTTCCAGGGGCATCCTTGTAGGAAGAAGATCTGTGTCTGGGGCAAGCTGACGAAACCTCTGCATCTGTTTGCGAGAGAGAGCATCAGCCACCCCATTATCCACCCCAGGCACATGCCTGGCAAAAAATAAAATATTCCGCCGCAGGCATTGCAGTGTGAAAGTCTAAACTAACCTCATAACCCTGGGTGATTTAGAAGTGAGGGAACTGATGACATGCACCACAGCTAAATTGTCACACCAAAAGTGGACTGTGTGGTCCGCCAACTCATTTCCCCACAACCAAACGGCCACCAAGATCGGGAAGAACTCTAAGAAGGTCAAGTTTCTGGTCCACCAGGCATATACCCATTCCATAGGCCAGTCCTCCATGCACCAGTGTCCGTGAAAATAGACACCAAATCCCAAGGACCCTGCAGCATTGGATGTAATTTGAAGCTCAGTTTCCAACCTCAAATCCTCCCTCCAAAAGGAGGCATCATTAAATGAGGTCAAAAACTCCTGCCACAAGAAGAGGTCCTCCAATATGCATCTGGAAATCCTAATTCTGTGATGCGGCTGGCATAGACCAGCCATTGCATCACACAGCCTCCTCAAGAAAGGACGACCAGGAGCGACCACCCTACAATCAAAGTAGGTGTCCCACTAACTGCTGCAACTCCTTCAAGGTTGCCTTCCACCGCAACAAAAACTGAGCAACCAGCCCTTGGAGCCTCAAAATTTCCCCCCCTGGGAGGCGAGACATTTGCTGCAAGGAATCTAGTTCAACACCTAAGAATGTCAATTGCTGGGTAGGGCCCTCTGTCTTCTCATGGGCTAGGGGGACACCCAACTTCTCAGACTGTGCTGTAAAGGCCGCCAGCAAGGAGGCACGCAGCAAGGGGCCGGCAAACAAAAAGTCATCAAGGTAATGCACCACATTGCTTAAACCAGCCCTACAGCACACACCCTATTCTAAAAAAGAGCTAAAGCACGCGAACGCAGCACAAGAAACAGAGCACCCCATGGGCAAGGCCCTAGCCATGTAAAACTGCCCATCAAATTGGAAACCCAGCAATTCAAAATCCAAAGGATGAACAGGGAGAAGACAAAAGGCAGACTTTATATAGCATTTCGCCAACTCAGCACCCACCCCACAGCACCTCACCATGTGAACTGCTGCATCAAAAGATGTGTACCGCATGGTACACAATACCTCGGGTATGGCATCGTTCACCAACTCCCCATGAGGGTAAGATAAATGGTGGATCAATCTAAACTCCCCTGGGGTCTTTTTAGGCACAATGCCCAAAGGAGAGACCCGCAGAGAACTCACAGGAGGTGCAGGAAATGGACCAATCACCCTGTCCTCAGCCAATTCTTTCCCTAATTTTTGTTGAACTATATGCTCCATACCTGTAACTGACTTAAGGTTATTGGCCATAAACAGCCTTCTGGGTCCCTGACAAGGAATTCTGAAACCGAACTTAAAACAGTTGAACAAGTAAACTCTATCCTCAACCTTAGGATAATTACGGAGCCATGCCTCAAGCACTGTCACCCTTATTGGGCCCTTTTTCAAAAGGCTTATTTGTCCCACCAGAGCCCTGCCTGCACAGCCCCCTCCTGGGTTTACCCCGGGAACAATTCATAAAGGAGTGAGACCCTCCGCACACAGGGCACTCATGCTTAAATGGGCAGTTTTTCCTCCACACGCCTCCTGCGACCCAAACTCCCAGCAGAGCAAGCGGGGTTGAACCACCTGCCCTGCATTACCATGGGAACCAGAAGCAGTGGCTGTGCGCTGCACAACATGGACGCTGTCTGACCTATCTCCGAGATTAGGTCTCGCTGGAGACATAACCTGCAGCCACAACTGTGGCTGAATTTGATCCCATTGAAGGGATGGGTTCAAGGCGGCCCTCATCCTGAATTCCTCATTGTACTGAAGCCAGGCAGGGCCACTAAAGCTGGTGTAGCTCTTGTATATGATATCAAAATACTGGAAAAGGGAAGTGGCCCTCCATAGATGAGACCTGGAAATTATTCCGGTGTAAATAATGAAACCAGGCACCCAATTTGTCCAGGTCCTATCAACTTTATGCCATTTGATTTTCTCCTTTCCCTATCATCAAGGTCCTCCTTATCCTTTTTCTCAAGCTCCCTGTAGAGCAGAGAAAAAAGATCCACAAATTCACCCTTTAATATTTTATCCTTGGTGGCTGGCAACAAGTGATCCCCTAAGGGAAGAGCCAGATCACCAAAAGATAAGGCCTTAGCAGGCACCAAAGAGTAAGATGGCTCAAGGGATAAGGGAAACCCCAGCCACCGCAAGGGGCCAAGGATAGTCCAGGCCAGGCAGGCCACCCCAAGACGCTAGAAGGTTAGCCGAATTAAAACCCCAAGCCCAAGGCTGAGAATTAGTAAACCCTGCAGACTGGCTATTGGCCACAGGCCCAAATGTATCTGACTGCCCCCATGGCCCCCAGGGCCAAGCGACATTAGTGTATTGTACAGACTCACCCCTACCAAACTGCACACCTTGCCGGGCGTCCACATCAGGAACTTCCACCGGGAGAGGTGACGCTCCATCCGTCTCAACAGGGCCGGACCTGCTCTCAAGAAAGACAAGCAGTTAAGAATCTCTTCTTGTAACCGTTTCCTATCAGCAGCCTTGACAGCTTTGGATGAAACTCCCTTCTTACCCCCAACCTCTGTGATATGGTGCTTGCCACTAGAACCCTCCAAAGCAGCCAACCTAGCTAATACAGACTGCTCAAAGGAGTCATCCTCGTCCTCAGACGACATAGGCTGAGGCGCCCGGCATTTATAAGAAACTGGCCGGCGAGGGTGGGATTTTGGTGCAGGGCTCTTGCCCTTTGATTTTTCTTACCCCTTAGGCATGGCTAGAGAGTCCAATATCTAGCCTGCAAAAAACTGGGGGGGGGGGGGTGGCTGTAAGCAGAGACTAACAAAAAATGGCCACCGCCCTGCCTAGCAACAAGGAAGTAATAAGCAGAGAAAATGGCCTCCACCCTGCCCAGCAACAGGGATGTTTCTGGAAGGGCCTTATTGGCCCAAGACATTCGCATTGCTGATGGAGCGGTATATATTACCATGTGTCGTTCTAAGATTGACCAGTTGCAGCAGGGGAACACTATTAGTTTGGGAGCCTGTTCCGAGGTGGAACTGTGTCCTGTAGCGGCTTTAATGCACTATCTGTCTGCCCGCGGTTCTGGGGCTGGACTGTTGTTCTGGCATGGAGACGGTAGTCCCCTGATGAAGCATCAGTTTTGGTCTCTGACTGTCAAAGTTCTCTCCAGGCCTGGCCTGGCGGGGGTTAAGTTTGGCACTCATTCTTTCCGCATAAGGGCGGCTTCTACAGTGACGGCTCTGGGGTACTCTTCACCGTCCATTCAGAAGTTTTCCCATCAGTTATGGCCACAAACTGCTTTGGCTTACCCCCTGATTTCTGCACTACTTTTTTGTGCCTTTACATTTCACTTTGGGGTTTTTTTTTTCTCCTTTTCCACCCTGGATCTTTTAATACCACTTTTACTCCAATCTTTTTTTCTGGGAACTGATTCTGAGTCACCTTTTTTCTCATGGATGTTTTTGTTTCCTTGTCCCATCCATTCCCACCCATTTCAGCCCACTTTTGCTGAATGGACTGCTGTCATCATCAAGCCTTTCCCTGTTCTCCCCACCCTGAAGACAAGTGGTTTCATTTTGGGATTTTTTTTATGGCACTAAAATATTAATATATTGATAGACCAGGTGGTCTGTATTCCCACCTTTCATTTTTTTTTAAAGTAAGTATTTTTTTCCCTTGCAGAGTTATGCCTTTTTCCTTATATATCCAAAAGAGTAGAGGCTAGAGACTTTAAAAAGAAAAAAGAAAGCTGGGAATTCAGAGGACCTGTTGAACTTATCATTACAATGGTATATCAGTGTCATTTTTTAAAAAAATATGCAGTCATGATATTGATATGCAGAAGAACAGTGCCCAAAATGATTACAATGCTTGTGGATTGACTGCGAAGAAAATCAGTACTAAGCTGAGCATGCAGAAAACCTCCCAAGTTGGACAAAAATATAGGGCCACCTCTAAGTTGCTATTGAATGATCCTCCAAAGCTATCTTATGTAATTTTTTGATTCAATAAAATTTTGATTCAATAATAACCAAACACAATAATTTATTTGCCCTTAAAACTTCTGAAATGAAACTGGTTGAGGTTTTGGAGGGCAACCATTCATTGTCAGTGTTAGAGCCATAAATGGTAGGGCCATTGGACTGAGTAAGATAGATGAGGTGGCAACTTTTACAAAGAAGCATCCCTGGTTATGATTTGTGAAGATCTTTTTTGACATTTAGAAATTCCAGGATGTTTTCCTTTTGCTGTGCTCCTATCCTTGTGTGACCTCCAAGACAACTAGTACACAATTGCTTAAATGCCTCTTTCAATAAAACAAATATTAATTTCAACTTTGCTTTTCTGGGATGCCTCAGAACATTATTGATCGTTTCTGCAGGCTTTCATTTTGCAGCTCTCAAGTAGTTTTACAGTCCAAGCTAGATCTATTTCAGATTCAAAGTTTTTCCTCCTCAGTTAGTTTGAAAATCTTTATAAGGGCATAGGCAAGATAGTGATGAATCTGTCTCAGAGACATGTGCATCAGCACATAGAATTCACATGGGTGGCCAATAAATATAAGAATGTGGTACCAGAAGTGGTGGCATACACATAAGCAATCTCTGTCAGAGAGATTGTAGCAATAAAAGTAGCAGCACATTGAGAGAGGGGGGTTTCTGTATTCCTGGAAAAGTCACTAGAATAAGTACCTTTCTGCTAATTTCTTACTGCTCTGTATAGCACTACCGGGGCTTTTTTTGTAGCAGGATCTCCTTTGCATATTAGGCCACACACCCCTGATGTCACCAATCCTCCAGGAGCTTACAGGGCTCCTAGTACACGGCCCACTGTAATCTCCAGGAGGATTGGCTACATCAGGGGGGTGGGGCCTATTATGCAAAGGAGTTCCCACTACGAAAAAATAAAGTATTACTTTGCTTGCCCATTCCAAAAAGAAGGGCATCCACATTGCTACAGGCTGCATCATTCAGAATACTGACCTTAAAGTCTTCCAAAGGGTTGTTTGCAGAAAGAAACATTCCATAGATGAATTTTTTTTTAAAAAAAACTAAACTTTTTCTGGGCAGATGATTAGGGCAAGGCCCTTTCTAATTTAAAAACATGTGCTATGTTACAGAGTTAAAAGTTCAACTGAAACAGAGTTTAGTACTTCTCCCGGGGCTATATTAGTGGCAGTTTGCAAAGGACTTCCCAGCTTTTCTTACCCCATTTACAGACAGATGTGTCATGTTTTAACATTAGGCTTAAAAGCCCATTTCTAAAAGTAAGGGCCTTAGCAACAAGCAACAAGATGTCTTTTACCAGCCAAGACATGTGGAAGTTCTATTAGCTCAAGTAAGAATCCCTCAAGATCAGCTGTGCACAGAAGCCACTTCATTTTGTCTCTGCCATATATATTTTTTCCAATTCAGCATACTGCACAAATAATTTGGCAACACATGAGATGATTCCTGGAATTTACAGTTCTTGGAACAATATACCTTAAAGCAACTTTCTAGCTCTTTATCAATATGTTTGAACAATTAGGAAAAACAAAAAGAAAACCACACAAAAAGTTGAAACGAGAGAGGGGTGAATCTATCCAAGAGAATTCAGCAGAATATTCCATGGAATTCAGAGGCCGGGCAGGTTCTGGGAAACAAAGGGCCGAAGTGTGTCTAAGTCCACATCACGTATTAATCGTCCCCGATGTCTTTATCCTTCAGCATATGCTGGGGATTTCATCAGGACATAAAAGAACTTAGAGATTTCTGCACCTGTTGAATCCTGGACTTTCTTTCTTTGCCTCATTCAAATCATCTGTGAGCAGCAAACATACCTTTGTACTCCCACAATTCATGGGCTTATCACA
Source organism: Heteronotia binoei (assembly GCF_032191835.1). Lineage (NCBI taxonomy): Eukaryota > Metazoa > Chordata > Lepidosauria > Squamata > Gekkonidae > Heteronotia > Heteronotia binoei. The sequence goes on from NW_026800109.1 coordinate 88,045, forward strand.
TTTTATCCTTTTTTTAACACACCCGGTGAGGTATATCAGGTTTACAGATCACAACTATCCCAAGAATATAAAGCGGGAGGGATTTGAACCAAGGAATCCTTGGTCTAGAGTCATTGTGAAAGCATGTGTGTTATATGTTCCAGGGTCTCTTTAAATAAATGTAACATGAAACCCAGTACTAGACTGAATATGTACAAATGAAATATGCTGGAACATATAAGTATGATATCCACATAACACCACAGGAACAGCCACCAGAGAATCAAGGATTCCTTGGTCATGTATCAACACAAAATTAATTATGTCATACTGGTTGTTTACATTAGATAGTTAACTTTTGCAGACCTCAGTCATATAGGGGAAATTATTTAAGTGGGATTTCTGACCAGGTTTGGTGGAACCAGCAATTATCCTTGTTGTTTAATTTAGCTCCATTCATTTATTGTTTTTTTACAAAAACTTTGGGTTCAGAATTATCTATGTCACTGACCATAAATGGCTTCTGATGATTAGCAAGTAACTTGTGAAAATGCTATTCCAGACTGTGATCTTTAAGTATTTTGTTTCTGGGCACCTCATTGCTCACTGTCTTTGTTGTTACCTGCTCAGCTGGAGGGTAATATGGAATCTGAAAATAGGGGCATGGCGCGTTTCACAATACTATAAGCAAAATATAATTTAAAATTGTTTCCAGTTTCAACAGCTCTCAAGAAAGTGTACTATACTGAATATGCACAAACGAAAAATTCTGGTACATATGAGGGCGACCTCTGGGTTTTATCAACACCCTAGGAAAAATCATTTGCCACTTGCTGATTAGCTGATATCATTATGCTCCAGGATCCATACATTTGGATGGCTTTAGTAGTCAGCAGGGCTGGATCTAGGGGGGCAGAGGGGGGTGCTTGCCCTGGGCGCTGATGGAGGGGGGGTGCCAAATTGGGTATGGAGTCCATTGTATTCTATGGAACCATAAGATAGAATGGCCCATAAGGGGACGTCATTTTTTAATTTTGCCACCCCTCAAAAAACATGTAGATCCGGTCCTGGTAGTCAGTCTTTATTTGCAGCAGGCCTTGGATTCAGCAGGAGCTCACAGGAGCACAGCTCCTGAACCCTTCTGACAGTTCCACCTCCTCCTTCCCACCTTGTTCATTGAATAGTAGGTGCAGCTGCATAACAATCCCTGGACGAGCTCCACCACCTTTTTTCCTACAAAACAACCCCTGATTTGCAGTAAACCTTCTGGTTCATGCAGAGGCATAAAAGGGGGAGAGAAGAGCAGGCCTCTCACCTGACACAGAGCTTTGCAGACAGTTTGACATAGCAAGTGTTCCGCAACTTCTCTGTAATGCATAGAAAGCTCAGGGGAGGGCTGTCCCACACATTATGAAATTACAAAAACCAGGAACCACAGGATAATCTAATGCTGAGTGTCTAACAACCTCACAATGTAAACAGTAATGATATATGTTTCACCTTAAATAAATTGGGGGGGGGGGGGTGGGCTCCCTCTGGGAATCCTACCCCCCCAGGGAAAGTGCATGCGCAATACATAGCCTCTCCTCTCCCGGTGTAGTGAACGCCGCGTGGTCACTGTCTGGCTATGCCTGGCAGATGGTCACTGCAATGGCCTCTCCTGCATTACTGCATCCGTAGCAACACCTTCTCGCTGGTCCCCCCCGTTTTCACAGAGTTTGCTACGTCATGGTGCGACCGAATTGTCCGGCGGTATAACCGGATGGGCAGGCTGGGCCCACCAACTTCGTCAGCCTAAGAGAAGGAAAACTCTAACATCAAACCCGGGCAGATAGAGCTCGTTAATGTAACACCTACCACCTGGAGGACTCACTGCCGGCGTCCCGGCTTACTGGGCCATGGCAGATGACCCCCAGGTGAAAGGGTGGAGCCAGTACCGCGCACACTGCGCTTCACCTAAAAAATTCCTCTGCGCAGGCCTGAAGGGCATATCCACACACACAACCCACAACGCATCAAGTCCTGCAGCGATAGGCAAGGGGCGAAACGGCAGGTGGAAGGTGCCACTGGAAGCCGCAGTCCCGATCCTGCATGTAGGCGGTTCAGGATATTGGTCGCCTGATGCTAACCCGGAGACGAAAGCATCTTTCGGCAGCACCCTGAACGACCAAGCAGCCTTATCTAGGGACAGCACTGCTTGCTCCACACGGAGAGGGGCCTAGAAAAGGTGGCCTAAACAAAGCTCGTCTCCCCCACCCCAGTTGGCTAGCCGCGGTCAACGGGCATCCTTACTTGCGGTCGAAAATAACAACAAAGAAAAGGCATGCACCTGCCTCACAAAGTGTGCAAAGACTAAAGCTTGCGTGTTGGAACATCAGAACCATGCTTGACACAGTAGGCAGTGGTCGCCCTGAACGACGCTCTGCTCTAGTTGCCCACGAACTTCTCAGGTTGAATATCGACATAGCAGCTCTCAGCGAGGTCCGTTTCCCTGAGGAAGGTAGTCTTCAAGAACACGGTGCTGGCTATACCCTCTACTGGTCGGGTAAGTCAAAGGCTGAGAGCCGCCTTTCTGGCGTTGGCTTCATGGTCAGGAACTCCATTGCCTCCAAACTCGAAAACCTTCCAACAGGTCACTCAGATCGCATCATGTCCATGCGCCTCCCACTTCAAAACAAGCAGCATGCAACACTCTTCAGTGTGTATGCCCCAACCCTTCAAGCAGATCCTGCAGAAAAGAACAAGTTCTATGCTGATCTACGCAACCTTGTACGGAAGACCCCTACAGAGGACAAGGTGATCATCCTTGGCGACTTCAATGCCAGAGTAGGTAAAGACTCGGAAGCCTGGAAAGGAGTACTTGGCAAACACGGCATTGGCAACTGCAATGACAACGGGCGCCTCCTGCTAGAATTCTGCATGGAGCACCAGCTCACCATCACCAACACTATCTTCCAGCAGAAGAACAGTCTGAAGACAACCTGGATGCACCCACGGTCCAAGCATTGGCACCTTATCGACTACATTCTGGTGCGCCAGAGAGACCTTCGAGATGTCTTACACACCCGAGTAATGCCCAGCGCAGAATGTCATACGGATCATCGTCTTGTACGCTGCAATCTCCGTCTTCACTTTAAACCCACACCCAGGAGAGGAGGTATCCCTCGGAGGAAGTTTCAGGTTGGCAGCCTCCAGTCAGCCGAAGTTAAAGCTGCCTTCCAGGCAAAACTCCAGTCAAGAATTGAGGACCTCAGTTGCCCCACAGACCCTTCTCCAGAAGCACTCTGGGAACACCTAAAAACTACCGTCCTGCAGATCTCTGAAGAAGTCCTCGGGTTCTCCACAAGGAAGAACAAGGACTGGTTTGATGAGAACAATCAAGAGATCCAAGAATTACTGGCAAAAAAGAGATCTGCCTACCAAGCACATCTTGCTCAGCCCTCCTGTCCTGGGAAAAAAGCAACCTTTCGCGCTGCATGTAGCAACCTCCAGCGCAAGCTTCGAGACATTCTGAACGAGTGGTGGACCAAGCTTGCAGAGAGAACCCAGCTGTGTGCAGACACTGGTGATTTAAGAGGGTTCTACGAAGCCCTGAAGGCAGTATATGGTCCATCATATCAGGCTCAGAGTCCCTTGCATAGTGCAGACGGCCAAGTGCTCCTCACAGACAAGGCATCCATACTGAACCGGTGGTCGGAGTATTTTCAGGTTCTCTTCAGTGCCAACCGCGTAGTTCAAGATTCAGCAATCCACCTCACCCCACTTCAACCGGTGAAAACAGAGTTGGATGAGATCCCCACCCTAGAAGAGACTGTTAAAGCCATCAAGCAACTGAAAAGTGGCAAGGCAGCAGGAGTTGATGGAATTCCACCAGAGATCTGGAAGCATGGGGGCACAGTACTACATAGCTCACTTCACAAAGTACTTGTCACCTGCTGGGAACAAGGCAAATTACCACAGGACTTTCGCGATGCAATCATCATCACCCTATACAAGAACAAAGGGGAAAAGTCAGACTGCTCCAACTACCGGGGGATAACCCTGCTCTCCATCGCAGGCAAAATCCTTGCCAGAATACTCCTGAACAGACTGGTGCCCACCATTGCAGAAGAACTCCTCCCAGAGAGCCAGTGCGGCTTCAGAGCTAACAGGAGCACCACCGACATGGTATTTGTTCTCAGGCAGCTCCAAGAGAAATGCAGGGAACAGAACAAGGGTCTGTATGTGACTTTTGTCGACCTTACCAAAGCTTTCGATACCGTTAGCAGGAAAGGCCTGTGGCAAATCTTGGAACGTTTAGGATGTCCCCCAAGGTTCCTCAGCATGATCATCCAGCTACACGAAGACCAGCGAGGCCAAGTCAGACACTGCAACGACCTCTCGGAGCCCTTCCCAATAGGCACAGGTGTAAAGCAAGGCTGCGTTCTCGCGCCAACTCTCTTTACGATCTTCTTTAGCATGATGCTTCAAAGAGCCGCAGTAGATCTAGATGAGGACGATGGTGTCTACATCCGCTATCGCACCGATGGCAGCCTGTTCAACCTGAGGCGACTAAAGGCACACTCCAAGACAATGGAAAAACTCATCCGAGAGCTACTGTTTGCTGATGATGCTGCACTCGTCTCCCACTCGGTATCAGCTCTGCAGCATATGACGTCCTGCTTTGCAGAGGCTGCCAAGCTATTCGGCCTAGAAGTTAGTCTGAAGAAGACAGAAGTTCTCCACCAGCCTGCACCCCAGGAAGATTATCACCCTCCCTGCATCACTGTGGGTGAATCAGTTCTGAAGACAGTCCAGCAGTTCAGCTACCTGGGGTGCATCATCTCCTCAGATGCCAAGATCGACAAGGAGATTGACAACAGGCTGGCAAAGGCAAACCGTGCATTTGGCCGACTGCACAAAAGAGTGTGGAGCAACAAGCATCTGAAAAAAGGCACAAAGATCAATGTTTACAAAGCGGTTGTGATGACAACCCTCATCTATGGCTCCGAATCGTGGGTTTTATACCGTCATCACCTGCGACTCCTTGAGCGCTTTCATCAGCGCTGCCTTCGCACCATCCTCAACATCCACTGGAGTGACTTTGTGACCAACACTGAAGTCCTCAAGCGGGCAGAGGTTACCAGCATCGAGGCACTGCTTTTGAAGACGCAGCTGCGCTGGGCAGGGCATATTTCTAGGATGGAAAACCACCGCCTTCCCAAGATTGCCCTGTATGGCGAACTCTCCACCGGCCATCGAAATAGAGGGGCACCAAAGAAGAGGTACAAGGACTCCTTGAAGAAATCCCTTAGCACCTGTCACATCAACCATCACCAGTGGTCTGACCTAGCCTCAGATCGCAAAGCATGGAGGCACACCATCCACCAGGCTGTCTCTTCCTTTGAGAACACACGCATAGCTGGTCTTGAGGACAAAAGGAGATTGAGGAAGAATCGCACTGCTACAGGACCAACCCTAAATCAGACTTTTCCCTGCAGCCGCTGTGGCCGGACCTGCCTGTCCCACATTGGTCTTGTCAGCCACCAGCGAGCCTGCAGCAAACGTGGACTATTGCACCCTTCTTAAATCTTCGTTCGCGAAGCCAAGCCGAGAGAGAGAGCGAGAGATGTTTCACCTTAAATAAATATGCATTTACTCAGTCCTGTTGTTGTCTCGTTATTTATATTATATTACTGCTTTCTTGTTTTTATCCCAAATATAATAATATGAAACAGCAATTATCCATTGCAAATACTACAAAGTGCTAATGCTCCAGAAATATATGATTTGTAAAGCCTTCATAACAAAATATGCAACCTACTCAGTGTATGTAACTATAGTACAATAATTCATCATTTGTCTTGACATTAAATATAAATATACATGATTCATGAATTCATTCAGTGCATCTTAGCAATAACAACCTACACATTATATTCCTCCCAACAGAATTTAAATCACTACATAGTCTGTTTCGAGTCTTCCTCAGGAGAATATATTATAATTTTTAGATGTTCATATTTAGGTTAAAAAAACCCCAGTAATATAATATAATTTGACAACAGGATTGAATAACTGCATATTTATCTAAAGTGAAACATATATAATCTGTTTACACTGTGAGTTTGTTAGCCACAGGTTCTGCAGGCAGTCATTGTGATCTGTGATTACTGATAGTAACAGGGTAGCCATATGTCTACACTACTCAATATACTAATCTATCAGTACTGAGAAAAAAATCATTAATTCAGCTGTAGCAAAAAAGAGTACGTCTAAAAGTAGCCTTGCCCAATCAAGAAGTTACAGGGGATACATGCAAGCAGCATTCGACCCACTTATTCTATAACAATTGACTTCTTTTCTCTGACAAATGTGTTCAGGGGAGTTACAGGGGATACATGCAAGCAGCATTCGACCCACTTATTCTATAACAATTGACTTCTGTTCTCTGACAAATGTGTTCCAAATAGTAGCTGGGAAGTATAGGAAGACACACAGCTTAGTGACGGAGAATGGGCATTACAATAAAAATATCTCAAGTTCGGCCTCTGACATTTTAGATTAAATGGAGAATAACTTTACCAGCTGCACCATCTTGCTGAGGATTTATTTTCTCCCTTTCAGTTCAGGTAACTGAAAGTTTGGCCAGAGGAATAAACCATTGGGTGTGGACCAAAGGGCCAGAGCCAAAGGGTTCTTGGTTTTTTCATTCTTAGCATGTTGTTTGCAGTCCACACCTTTGAATGAGCCAGCAAATAAGTCCAGGCTCAGCCCCAAGATATATTTTATTGTTTATCGGTTTGTGTATATAGCAAGGGTGGCCAATGGTAGCTCTCCAGATGTTTTTTGCCTACAACTCCCATCAGCCCCAGTCAGCATGGCCAATGGCTGGGGCTGATGGGAGTTGTAGGCAAAAAACATCTGGAGAGCTACCATTGGCCATCCCTGGTATATAGGCTTCCATTCCCTCCCTCCCCCAATAATAAGGTGTTTTTATTTGCTTTGAAGAGGAAATGACAATGCAACTACTTAAAAAAATATAAAAAAATGATAATGAAGAGTTAGAAATGAATCTGTCATCTGATTCAGTATGAGACTGCTTTATTTAGGGCATTGGCATTCTACACTTCAGGATTCTGCTGCTCAACAATATTCTGATCCATGTGTCTTTCTGGAAATTTTGTCAATGTATAAACTTTAAAAAATATGGCACCGCCCAAGCAGAAGTACACAAGAGGTCTCTCTCTCTCTCTCTCGTCATTTCTGCTAGTCCCTCTTCACTATCAGTAGGAAACCAGTTGCTCCTACTTAGTGCAAACATGGTCTTGGCCTTCAGGTTAACAAAAGCTGCTGTGGGTGTGGTCAGATTTACCCATAGGAACAATCTTACACAGGGCTTTTTTTGGTAGAAAAAGCCCAGCAGCAACTCATTTGCATATTAGGTCACACCCCCTGATGCCAAGCTAGCCAGAACTGTGTTCCTGTGCATTCCTGCTCAAAAAAAGCCCTGCTCTTACAAATGTGTGATTTCTTTTCAGACCTGGGCAGAACTAGACTTGCCATTTGTTCAGCCATAGCAGGCAAACCCCTGCTAACCTCCCCATCTCCCACTCTGAAGAAATTAGAGGAAAAATGGTTGAAACTATCCTCCATGTTATTCCAGATTTCTCCATGTTTCTGTGGTCTTTACCACAAAGATCAGGGGAAATTCCTAGAGTGTCACCTGGAAGTGGGACCACATCGTTCCCAAATTCCACTTTTCCTAGACACTGCCCTCAAAATTTTCCATCATTTGCCAATGCAGAGCTGGCAGTCCTAGGCAGGGCTCCATCATTTATGTATAAATACTGAAAGGGACTCTGATAAAAAAAATATTTGCAAGTTTCTATACAGTAGTTTTCAATTCTAATTTAAATTACAAAGGCCTACTGTGTTTGAAAAATGATTGTTATATGACTTAACTTCAGGACTATCAGATATGCAAAAGTGCATTCAGGAAAATGGGATCCTACCTAATGGCTCAGCCTCCCCCTAATGTCCATGTTTTGAGCCAAGTGTCTACAGGGGGTCTACAATACACAACGTTAGAAGCCAGTGCCTAAATGAACATTAGAGGCAAGTCAACAGGCACTGCCATTGCCTTTACATACATACATTGTATGTACCTTTGAACATCTATGGACCTCTGTGTTTTCTGGGAAACCCACAGGCTGTATTCACAGAAAATAAGAGCAAGACAAATTCAATAAGTGTTTTTAAAAAGTGGAGTGATATTCAATGGGTCTTACAAATATGAAGCATTTGTATTTTGCTTGTCTTCTGAAAGTTTCAAATTACCCATTCACAAGAACTAAGTTGTTGTGACATTCTTACCAATCCCACCTCGAATCTGCTTGAATATTAGCCCCCAACTTTGAAAAAAAAAACCAAAACAGTAACACACTATCAATAGCAGCATCTTAGAAAATGGATTCCATCTGTAGCACTGCTGTGTCAAGGTAAATAATTATTGAGTTAGGAAGAAGCTAGACCTCCATTTCCATGAGAAAGATTTTGAGTCACTACCAATTTATAAATGAGTAACACAATGTTATTCCACAGATGTTGTATATGCGGACCAAAGGGAAGACTATTTGTGTGGCATTCCTGCCTGGCTCATTGGAGCCATAAGAACTGAGCTTGGGGAACTGGGAACAATGGGCAGCAGGATCCAAATACCTGCCACCCTGCACCAATCACAGGGACCTGGCCGGTTTGAATGAGCCAATACCATGATTCCGCGGGAACCCAGAGTTGTATATAGTTGAGGCCTCATTGGCCAGTTCTCCAGTCTTTGAGTGCAGCCCTATACCATGCTGTATCGAATAAAGATCTGATTATCATGACCACCTCACCTCTTCTATGCGTTGAACCCACTATATTATAACATAAATGTTACAACCAAAATTGTCAACGAATTATTAGTTAGGAGGGCTTCTGAGCATTAGGTGTTTACAAATTCAAACATATTTTGCTATGATGGGAAGAACCAGAGCTTTTTTTGCAGCAGGAACTCCTTTGTATATTAGGACACACACCCCTGATGTAGCCAATCCTCCAAGAGCTTACATTGCTCTTCTACAGGGTCTATTGTAAGCTCTTGGAGGATTGGCTACATCAGGGGTGTATGGCCTAATATGCTAAGGAGTTCCTGCTACAAAAAAAGCCCTGGGAGAAACTATTGCCAGGGAACTAGTAATTTTCAGTATGCCCCAAAGAGTAAAAAATAATGTACAAATAGTGTATTGCTTATGCAACAGATTCTATATATGTCAACCATGCATACCCTGTTTTGCAAACTGAAGAAGGCATAACTAGGTGGTGACGGCAACTCTAATTAGCTGGTGCTTCTGGAATTGATAATTTGAAGCTTATTTTTGAGACAATAAATAAAAATTACACAATAATTGTCTAAATGTCATTATGTGCTTCTGGTGTGCCTAATTCAATTAGACAACATGTTAGCACATTTGCTGTTAGAGATAAAATGTGAAGCATCTTCATTTTGTGGCATTGCTTGAGGGTTTCTGTGGAAAATATTAATGTACCACAATGAATGAAAGGGGAGGGGGAGAGATTGATTGCTTAAAGATGTTCTCTTTGAGACTTTTAAGGAGAACTTGGAGGATGATACTAGTATTTAATACTTGCTGTGGATTTGCAGATCACAGGAGTTTCCGAGTTTTCCATGGAGAAAATTGTTGTTTACTCTTTTTGGAAGAAGTAACAATAATTTCAGCAGGAATAAATAGTATAACACTTTTTATATGAGGAAAATGGGGATTAGTTCAACATTAAGGTTGTTAACTTTGCTTCCAGGCTCCATCTGCACCAATAGTGCCCATTATTTTTCATTCAAGAATTAAAAGCTCATTTTCCTCAAACCAAAACCTTGTCCTAAATCACAGTATGTAGCAGTTATGCAATGCCTTTCTTCCATATTCAAAAGTTTCATATACATTAAATTCAACAGCCCCATAAAGCAGACTAATATTATCCCTATGTTATAAATGAGAGAATAATCTGTCATGATTATGCTGCCTAAAGTAGAACAAACTGAAGCTGAATCCAGACAGGGGTGCTGCTGTTTGGGAAGGCTGATATACTGGAGGGACTAAATCCACTTGTCCTAGATAGAGTGACACTAACTGTTTCAGAGTTGGTCAAAAGCCTGGGTGCTCATAGACCTTGCATTGCTGTGCTGAAGGTTGGCAGCTGTATCTGATTTGACAACTCTCTTGTCATCTAAACTCAACTGTTCTGGTCATGTTGATCCATGTTTCTGTAACCTCATGACTAATTCTAGTTACAAGCATCCCAATTTAAAGCCAAGTAAACAGAAACCCAAAGATACCTACAGTTTATTCTGCATTAAAAACCTTGGCAAATAAGAGTGCCTTGGAGTGCCTCCTTAAAGTTTCTAATATTGGCACTCCCCTCATCTCTTCAAGGACCTCATCCCACAAAACAGAAGCTATACTGTGAAAAGTGTGAGCACTGGTTGATGCCAGATCAACTAACTTCAGTGGCTGTGGAATGCCACCACCTAGGAGTAGCAGAAGTGTTCAGAGGCTGGAATGATAATGCCCAGAGTGGCATGGGGGCCCCTGAGAGTAGAAGTCTACTGGCACTGAAATGACAGGTCAAAGAGTATAATGACAGCCCTGGGAGTAGCAGAAGCATTCTAGCACTCAAATGATAGCCCCCACAACTGGAATGATGGCTCCTGGAAGTAGCAGAAGTGTTTTTGGGGCTGGAGTGACAGCCCCCAGAGTGAAATGACAGCCACTGGGAGTAGGATAACTGTTTTGGGATAGGAAATGACAGGTTGCAGAGTGGAATGACAGCCCCTGGGAGGAACAGAAGTGCACTGGGACTGGAACAAAAGTCCCCAGCTTGAAATGATGGCCCCTGGGTCTAAAAAGTGTTCTGAGACTAGAATGACAGCCCCTGGACTGAATGACATCCCCTGGGAGTAGAAGTGTTTTGGCACTGGAATGATAGCTCCTGGGAGTAGCAGAAGTGGGTTTGGGTGCTGTCTTTCCAGTTCAAGAACAATTTTGTTACACACAGGGACTGTCATTCCACTCTAGAGGCTATCATTCCAGCTCCAGAACACTTATGCTACTCCCAGGGGCCATCATTCCATTCTGTGATCTGTCATTGTAGTACTAGTAAATGCCAAGTCCCCCTTTCTTTCATCCTATTTGGTTTACAACTATTGTGGGATTACTCATGTTGTATTAGCCCTCTCTGTGTTGTGTCTACAGAAGAATGTGAAGTGTCAAAGTTATAAACCTCCCCTGCCTTATCTCAGGTTCCTTATCAGCTATCCAGAGCTCTGTAGAATTGCTTTGTAGAACTTTGTAGTGAGCTATAGATATTATTGTGACCTCGTGACCTTTAGGTTTGAAATGTTACCGCCATTTGCTAATGCTCCCCCGACTGTCGTTCCTTAATCTTCTCACTGACTCGTCAGCAATATGTCTTTTCCTATCTTCAATAAATGAATCTATGTGGAAATACAAAGGATCTCATTATTGTTAGTATGGGTGACTTGACAATGTGAGAAGATTCACGTGTAAGTACTTAACCGAAAAATCGGAGAACTTTGATGCCATGGCAGAGAAGGCTCCCGATAATAGACAAGCACCAGAACTTCAAGAGATGCCCCTACACGGGGAGAAAGAAACCAGAGCTATCCCAAGATGACCCCCGTGGCACATTATGATGCCCACAGGCCAGCAGGGAGGGATTCCCCACTGCACATCCAGCATCTGTTCAGGGGCCGCTTAAGGGGGGCAGTACGTCAAGTTCCCCTTTCTTTCATCCTATTTGGTTTACAACTGTTGTGGAATTACTCATGTTTTATTAGCCCTCTCTGTTGTATCTACAGAAGAATCTGAAGTGTTGAAGTTATAAACCTCCCCTGCCTTTTCTCAGGTTCCTTATCAGCTATCTAGAGCTCTGTAGAATTACTTTGTAGTGAGCTATAGATATGGTTTGAAATGTTACTGCTATTGCCCATCTATATAATGCTCCCCCTACTTTTGTTCCTTAATCTTCTCACTGACTCGTTAGCAATATGTCCTTTCCTATCTACACTAAATGAATCTATTTGGAAATACAAAGGATCTCGTTATTGTTAGCATGGGTGATTTGACAGTAGACTTTTCCTACTCTCAGGGGGCCCCATTCCACTTACATGGCTATCATTCCAGACCCAGAGCAACCTTCTATTCCAGAGAACTGTCATTCCTCTCTGTTATTTCAGTTCCTGTTTCATGCCTGTTATTTCAGTTCCAGAGCAGTTTATCTGGACCCAGAGACATTAACTGAAAATCCACCCCACATTTTCATTGTTATTTCAGTTCCAGAGCAGTTTATCTGGACCCAGAGACATTAACTGAAAATCCACCCCACATTTTCATTGCCACTATTTTGTGTTGTAATGGCGCCATGAAAGTCAATAGGCATTCCTGGCTTCTATTATCTTCAGTGGACTTTCAAGCCTCTCCCATTGCTTCCAATGGGCAATAGTACATCCCTTATGCTGGGCTTGTACACCTCCCCCTGCTGCTTGAAATATGCTTCTGTGCCTCTGATCATCCTATTGAGCTGGCATTGCCCCATTGGCACTGGATTCTGCTGGGCACTAGCATATTGCTCTGGTTATATTGCTCCCTTATATGTTTAAATATTGTTAGTTTTATGTGGGATCTATTGTTGGAAGCCGCCCTGAGCCACTTGTGGGAAGGGCGGGATATAAATTCTAAATAAATAAATAAATAAGTTATGTGGGGCTTACACTCACATACCTCTTTGCTTGGATTGTGATTCTGTGCTAGACATCAGTCCTGTTGAGCTGGCATTGCCACAATGGCACTGGTTCTGCTGGGCTTGCAAACATGCCCCTCACCCTCAGTTTCTACTGCAGAGATTCTCTGGGACTTTGATTCTGTTCTGCTGGGCTTCGATTGCTCTTGCTTTTCTGCTGCCCCCTCTCCATTGAAAACAATGGAGCACCATCTTTGGGGAGCCATAACATGAATCCTGTAAAATCAATCCTCATCAAACTTGAAGGACAAGTGGAGGAGAGTCAGCCAGAGATCCCTCATGCATTTGGTGTCTCCAGCATGCTGAGGGGGGCATTCCTCACATCATGAACCTCATGAACTGAACCAGTTCATTTACTCCTAAACGTTCGTGAAGTTTCATGGTTTGGGAACCAGGCACACCATGAACCAAATCACATTATCATGGTTCGTGCCCATCCCTATACAAGCCATTCTGAAGGAGCTGTTATAAAGTTGCTAGACGGAGTTTTACTAAAGAAACAAGGGAGGGGGTTTAAGTAGGTAACTCAGTAACATTGAAACACAAACCAAAACAGGTGTTCTCATTAATCCACAAACCAGCACTCTTGTTATCGTATTGAAATGTCAGCCCTCTCCCTTTTTGGGAGAAATAATATGAAAAGCAGCATATATAAAAATTCATTCTGCTTTTAGAAAAAAAAATGAAGCACCATTTAGAAATTTGTTTTTTTCTCACCAGGTTCCAACAAAGATGTTAGACAGTGTTAGGCCAGAACTTTCATGATTTCTTGCTTTCAGCCCAGACATTTGTACTCTGATGCCAATAACGTCTTGGCACTCTGAACAGAGATATTTTTCTTCATAATTTGCTATGTAAGAGATCCATTGCCTTCAGCAATGCAAACAACAACCTGTCCACAAATTGAAGAACAACTTGTGCCATTTGTTGATAATGTAAGAGGTTTGGTGAAGCTTACAAAAATGAGTTTTTGTAGACATGAGAGTTGGTTCATATCTCTGACCAAGAACTCCTACCTAATTTTCGAAGTCTGTAAATGCAATCCTATGGAGCATTACTCTGCTCAGAATTGGAGTAACTCAGCATAGGACTGCTCTGAAAGAGTGTGAGTTCTAGATTGTTTCAGGTTGCCAACACAATTTACAGGAGTCTAGCTCATCATGGAGGCAGACAGAGAGGAAGGAAAACAAGACTTAAGATAACCATACTCTAGTGAGAGAAATAAAGAGCATACTCTAGTGAGAGAAATAAAGAGAAAAGATGCATTTGCAGGCTAGATTGAACACAGCAATCCTAAACAAACTTACACCTCCTAAATCCATGGGATTAGTAGGACATAACTCTATTTATGACAGCACTACAAATATCTCAAAAAGGGAACTTAGAATATGCTGTGTGAACTCAAAAAATTGTTTATGTGATTTACACGCAGGGCTTTGTTTGAGCAGGAATGCACAGGCATGCAGTTCTGGCTGGCTTGGCATCAGGGTGTGTGGCCTAATATGCAAATGAGTTCCTGCTTGGCTTTTTCTACCAAAAAAGCCCAATGTGAAACAATGGTGATATCAGGGGTGTGGCCTAATATGCAAATGAGTTCCTGCTGGGCCTTTTCTATCAAAAAAGCCCTGTTTACACGTATCTTTCTGCCAGCAGGAAGCAAGATTTTGCTTCTCCATTTCAAGAGCATTGGAAAGGGTGTGTGCAAATAATTACACCAAAATCTTATGCTAGTTGAAAACCCTTGAACCCTTAAAGCCGACTGGAGATCCTTTTCCAGGAAATAGCCAGTTTTGCTGAATCACCTTTATAAAAACCATACATATCATGTCTCTCTGCTGACATAATCCTGCTTCAAATGCCACTGAAGGTAAAGTGTGTGGCCATCTTGGCAGTACTTTTCCTCTAGACCAAGCTTCGCAAAGCTGTTCTTCTGGTACCTGATCTTTTCAGATTCAGATGCCAGGCCAAAACATTTCCAGACATTGAATTAATTTTCATCTACTGCAATGAGCAGGCTTTTATTATTGAAGATCTATATTATATATTGATTGGACTTATAATTCATTGTTGTGTGGCTTTATTGATTACTGGAATGTAATTCTATCCATTTTATCTAGAAGCCACCTGGAACCCTATGACTAAGAGGTAATATTTAAAAGATTCAGAGATTCACCTACTGACCACCTCAGCCAGCCATCTTCCACATTTTATTGCTCACACAAGTGACCAGTTGACCTAAGAATTATCAGTTGGCAGGAGACAACTCCTGGAAGATGCCCAATCAAATGGCATGAAGGACATTTCAGAATGGGAAAGCCTCACTCCCAGAATAAGATCTGTGAACAAAAGTGGAAGTTCACCTAAGTTATTTGTCACACAAGTTGACTGCTCATACAAACATTTAAGGCACAACAGAGCCAGTTGATTTAACACATGAATCAATTGTAATTTTTTTTTATTCAGAAAATGTCTGAATTGGTTGTTGTGAAGATAAAATGGGGCAGAGGATAACACTTTGGCTTTCTATTGGAGAGAAAGGTGAGGTGTGAATGCAGATAAATTTGTATGTGATTTCTTACAGCCAGTGTTGTCATGACACAAGAGATTCAAGCAGAAATCCAGGCAGAAATTCAAACAAAACATCCAAAGTATGCCAGAAGGAGGAGATTGGATTTGTACCCTGCACTTCACTTGAAGTTTCATAGTGGTTTACAATCTCCTTTCCCTTCCTCTCCCCACAAGACACCCTGTGAGGTAGGTGGGGCTGAGAGAGCTCTGAGAGAACTGACTGATTCAAGGTCACCCAGCTGGCTGCATGTTGACAAGTGGGGAATCAAATCTGGTTCTCCCAGATTAGAGTCCGTGCACTTAACCACTACACCAAACATGCAGCAGGAGAAAGGAGAAGCAAGCAAGCATAAGCCCTTGCAGGACACAGCTGAAGCCAAGACTGACATGCAAAGATGAGGGGCAGCTATTACTGTAGGGTTCAGAGAGTAATAAAAAGAAAAAAAATTGTTTTTTTTCAGGACTGGAGGAAGGCAAGGGAAGCTGAAGTGGAATCAGAAGCATGCCTCTAGAACTAGTTTATAGGGAAAGGAAAAGGTCCCCTGTGCAAACACCAGTCGTTTCCGACACTGGGGTGACGTTGCTTTCCCGACATTTTCATGGCAGACTTTTTACGGGGTGGTTTGCCATTGCCTTCCCCAGTCATCTACACTTCCCCGCCCCCCCAGCAAGCTGGGTACTCATTTTACCGACCCCAGAAGGATGGAAGGCTGAGTCAACCTCAAGCCAGCTACCTGAAAACCCAGAGCTCGTGGGTAGCTGTATTTGTTCACAGAAATCGTTTAAATGCAAATGGCATGTAATACTTTTGATTAAGGTCATGAAATGGTATGCAAGCTTCTAGTGCCTTAGAAGTCATCAGCAAACTAGGCATGATGGAAAAGCCCAGTCTGCAACTATTGCTAAGTGGCCATTTTTTTCTGTTTCTCTGTTGCAGGGATTTTCAGTGCACTCCATAAATGTAATGCAATGATGTCTGTAGCACAACCTATATCCCAGCAAAAGACTATAGAAGCTGCAGATTGGAAATTTTCTTCATCATGCCTTGAACACTTTTTTCACTTCATCATTCTCCCCCCAAAACACACACACACATTAAATGTCCAGCCTGAGGAAGAGTTCTGAAGAACATATAAACTAGCACTCATTTAGTATTATTTTGGTTGGTCCTAATAAAAAGTGATGACGTGACTCTTGTTTTCAGTTTTAATAGTGGTTTCACATGCAGAGCTCTTAATTATAAATCACAAACCCAAAGGCAGAATCCCCTGTCCCACAGATGGAACTAGGTTCTTCATGAACATATGAAATTGCCTTTTATAATTGCCTTTTATAAACAATCAAATGTGTACAAATTAAAAAGTCAGTTGGGTTCACTTAGCAGTGTTGTGTACTCAAAAGGCCAGTAACTTTTCTGTAATAATCATCTTTGGCAGAGCTTTCTCTGGGGCCAGATATATGCAGAAACTTCATCCCCTAATACTGAAAGTCTTTCTTCAAGTCCCTGGTTTGTGTTGAATCTCTGCAGCTACCAGGTTCTGTACCTCTGCAGTTACCAGGTTCTAGCTTAAGGGGTATTTTCATTTGCCCTTTGTTCATATGATCTGCAGATGAATCTGGCACTGAAAATGGATTCTAGAACTCAGTCCTGGCACAGTGGAGAATCCCCTACTGTTCGGCAATATGGAAAACAGGGCTTCCCAGCTGCTTGTCAGTTTCAGAAAATGTCTGGTTTTAAGGCTTTTTTTGAGCAGAAATGCACAGGAACACAATGCTGGCTGGCTTGGTGCCAAGGGGTGTAGCCTAATATGCGAATGAGTTCCTGCTGGGATTTTTCTACAAAAAAAGTTCTGTGTGAAACAATGGTGATATCAGCGGTGTGGCCTAATATGCAAATAAGTTCCTGATGGGCTGTTTCTACAAAAAAAAAGCCCTGCTGGTCAGTTTCAACAGTGGGTTCCCCCCCCCCCTTTGCTTGTGTTCCTTTCTTTTCCCTTTCATTCAGTGAACTAATGCTAAAGTGCATGTGCAAAACCCTTTGGTTCTCTACATAGGGCAAACAAGTCAAACCCTACACCAAAGGATAAATGGACAAATGTATTATTAAGTTAATTCAAGTTCTACTCTACCTTTCCCTGTAAAACAGGGCTCAAGGGGGTGTACAACAGTAAAGGGGGAAAAGCTCCAGGTTCACGTGCAAACTAAGGGTGGAGAGGAGGGGGCCAGAGCAAATTCATATATGTATCACTCCATACACAAGACATTTTTTTAAAAAAAATATTCTCAGATGTGAGGTAAACTTTAGCTATAAAACCTACAGAAAACACTTACATAATCAAATGAAGTATCAACAAAAAATCACACAGGAAAGGTCAACATTACATCCCAGATTCAATCAGAAACTACCCCCACAAAATTCTTTGAAACTGCTCCCTATCACAGTAGGGAAACCTCTTTTACACACTCCCTCTCTGAAATACCTGAAATCTCTCAATAGAGGGAAAAAGAAGACTCCAATGTTACATACCAACTATGGGTAGGGGGAGAGAAAGAGGCTGGAGCAATGGACATACCATCCCCAATTCAATTACAATCGGAGGGGGGGTGGAGAGAAAAGGCCAATAACAGAAGGTTCACCTTCCTAAGATCACTTTACAAATAAAATGGCAAATAAATAAATACACTACAAGACAAACTTACCAGACCAGCTCATACTACAGTACCCTCATTGGACCGGGGGGGGGGGGGGAGAGGGAGGATAAAAACAACTATTTATGTATACTTCCAATACTAATTATATAATAACATTTCTATTGACTAACTATATTTATGGCTATCGCCTTTTTGATTTTAAATCAATTCTGAATACAGAGCTTGAATACTTCCACTAAAATAGCTGTTTCTCTCTCCAGACGCTTTTTACTTCATACTAGCTCTCTATATGATCTGATTTCTGTTCTTGTAGTGCTTCCTCAGAAGAGTTAACTTGGATTTTAAAGTTCCTTATCCAGTTTTCCTCCCATTCTGTAATCTTCTCTGAAGTCTTATTCCAATGTATCTGTTTCCTCTTCTTTATAATGGGACTTTCAGGACTATGCTGTTGCTGGAGATCCAAGGATGTCTCTTCCAAGAACTGTGCTGACTCCTTAGCTTCCAAATTGTTTTCTTTCTGCTCGACCATCATTGAAGGAATTCCAGGGGCCATCAAATTTCTTTCAAGTTGCTCCCTCTCCTCCTCTTCCATGTTCATTTTTCAGCCTCCTGTGCTGTGGCCTTTGCCATTCTCTGTGCATCTGAGGCTCTACCAGGTCTGCTTGGAGACATCATTTGTTTGGAAGAGTGGGGTGGATTTGAGGAGCTTCTTAATACCAAAAGGCATATTCTTCCATCTATAAAAACTCTACAAGCTGCAATTCCATAAGAGGCAAGATATCTTTGCATTCTCAACAGCATAATGGGAATTGTTGGATAGGCAAATGTTAAATGCAGTCTGTACTCCCTTAAGTTGTTAAGCAAGCTATCAGTTTTTATAAGATCAATATGTTGTATCTCAGTTCTTAAAAGTTGACTCAGGGAATAAAGAATGTCACATTTATTTCCCCATCAGCCATGATTTATGTAATTATGGGAGATGTGCAGCACCAGCTGATTTGTTTTGAGTTGAGGAGCTGCTCTTTAGTGTCAAGAGAGAATCTTGCCATTAGCCGGGGAGTTCTTTCACTTTCCACTGTCTCTGCTTTGCACTGCTCCTATTTCTATATAATGCATAGAGCATTCCTTCTTCTTAGTCTCAGGGATGGCCAAGGTAGTCTCTGTCTCATTGTGCTCTCACCTGCAAGGAGCCTGGGAAAGAACTATGGGGAAAGGGATTGCTCACTTCACGCCTTCAGTTTGAATGTGTAACAGTCTAAGTTTGAACTATAAGTAGAGGGCAGTTTCCCCATCACAGCCAGTTTTCACAAGGACCATCTTGCTCTGACTTGTCATGTATCAATAAACAGCTTGTAATGGACTGCCATTGATCATTGAACTGTTGGGGATTTGACATATAGCTTCTCTTGTGTCCCATCTACTCCTTGTTGGCAAAATAATATCTGGCCCTTTAAATTGGCTGGCTTGGAAACTTAGGGAGTTTCACTTGTATGAAGATAATTGCTTGTTTTTTTTCATTGAAGACTTTGATCATGTTGCCAAATATATCAAGGTTATTGAGGATGTCATTTAGTTTTTGAAAAATAGCTATCAATGTATCTCCTGTTAGTAAACTATGTTCCCCAATGAATTTTAAAGAGTCTTTTTGTAGTTGCAGATGAATTTCAAGCTCCTTTGCACCCAGTAGTAGATGAGGAGTTGGGAGTAAGCAGTGAAGTGGCTAGGTTTGTGGGTGACACTAAATTGTTCAGAACCAGAAAGGATTGTGAGGCACTCCAAAGGGATCTGTTGAGGCTGGGCAAGTGGGTGTCAACATGGCAAATGAGGTTCAGCGTGGCCAAGTGCAAGGTAATGCACATTGGGGCCAAAAATCCTAACTATAAATACAAATTGATGGGGTGTGAACTGGTGGAGACTGACCAAGAAAGCAATCTTGAGGTCATGGTGGATAACTCACTAAAAATGTCAACACAGTGTGCACCATGCTGGGAATTATTAGGAAGGGAATTGAAAACAAATCAGTCAGTATCATAATGCCTCTGTATAAATCGATGGTGTGGCCTCATTTGGAGTACTGTGTACAATTCTGGTCACTACACCTCAAAAAAGATATTATAGCATTGGAAACAATGCAGAAAAGGGCAACTAGAATGATTAAAGTGTTGGGACACTTTCCCTATGAAGAAATATTAAAACGCTTGGGGCTCTTTAGCTTGGAGAAATGGCAACTGAGGGATGATAGAGGTTTACAAGATTATGCATGGGACAGAGAAATTAGAGAAAGAAGTACTTTTCTCCCTTTCTCACAATACAAGAACTCATGGACATTCAATGAAATTGCTGAATAGTAGGATTAGAACTGAAAAAAGGAAGTACTTCTTCACCCAAAGGATGATTAACACATGGAAATAAATGCAACAGGAGGTGGTGGTGGCTACAAGCATAGACAGCTTCAAGAGGGGATTGGATAAACATATGGAGCAAAGGTCAATCAGTGGCTATTAACCACAGTGTATTGTTGGAACTCTCTGTCTCGGACAGTGATGCTCTGCATTTTTGGTGCTTGGGGGGGGCGGGCACAGTGGGAGGGCTTCTATTGTCCTGGCCCCACTGGTGGACATCCTGATGGCACTTGGTCTTTTTGGCTATTGCGTGACACAGAATGTTGGACTGGATGGGCCATTGGCCTGCTCTAACATGACTTCTCTTATGTTCTTATATTCTTATGAGGAGTCAATGGTGTTTCTGTATTTCCAACTAAGTTGGAATTTTTATCTTTAACAGCCCCATTCAAAAGGGGAAAGTCTGCATCTAGTTGCAATAGCAGCTCATCCTCTGCTTTCGCCTCCTCCATACTCAACATGTTGGATGGGTTTGGCAATAAATAAGACAATTTACCTTTACTTTCTTTAGACAGAAAATCTTCTATATGCGGTTGTTTCATTGTTTTCAAAGGAAAACAATGGTCTGCCTCACTTTTTCTTCTCCATTATTAGTGGGAAAACTCTGAAAACTTAATTAGTTAGATCATTCTTGAGCGTCCAAGACCATGTAGCTGCCATGTTATCAAAAACCAGGCGTTCAGCCAATAATTAAGTATAGAGGTACACTCAAATTATTCCAGACAGCTAAAAATCTAAATATTTTGGTTGGAGCCAGTGAAAGCTTCTTTTGAAGAATGTAAACAAGCAAAGCCACTGAGTGTCCAAAACAGCAGTGTTATCTCGTCGCCATCTTTTTTTGCCTCACCAGTCTTGATTCACACATTTTCAAGTTTACTTAGTTGTAGTTGCCTAGTTGTTAAGGGAAGAAACATGACTTTCTCACAGAATTACACCCATTTAGGTCTGTAACTCTGTTTAGGTCTGTAACTCTGTTTAGAATTACACTGTCGAAGTAATACCTTACATGCCAGATTAAAAAAAAAAAATTACATTTGTGCAAAGGATCGCCGACTACCTAGAGAGAAAAAAATACTCATTTCCCTTTGATAGTAGAGTCTTAATAGGGTGTTATTGACCTCCATGCCATGAAAAGCATTAGCTCTCCAGTTCTACAAATTAAGCCTCTATTAGAAGGATTTTTTTCACCAGGCCAGTTGGCAACAGTCTACTTGTACAGTGGAATTATAGATTCATGATCTCCCCAATTGTAGGCTTTGAAAGAGACATTTGATTGTTTATAAACGTAAAAAGAAAAAACCCAGAAAGCAACACACATGAAAGCAGTCCTCCAATTTGGCACTGAACCTGGGTTTCCAGGATGAACCACATTTGTGCTGTGACTCAGATTAAGCTTTGCCAGCATCTCTCTCCGTCTCTCACACACATACAAACCATATTTAGGCTGCCACTTATTATATGGATCAGAAATCTTTTCCAGGACCTGTCCCCAGAGGCAGACTGTAGGCAAGACTCCCAACTCCCATTAACTATGCCAGCCTTAATCTTTGTTACCTCTTCCCCCTGAATCCTGCATCGGCTTTCTAATGAAATACATTTATTATCTTCTTATATTTTATAATATACTCTCAAACAAACATCTATTTAGGAAAAAAAACTAACAGAAGAGACACTTAGAACACAGGGTCTTAATATATCACGTAAATAGCAATTTGTAGGCGTAGAAATGGAAAAAGAAGGAACGGATGAGGAAAGAGACAGAAGTGGGAAAATGTTGCTTGTCACAGCTTGTATTTGAAGCAACCTCAAGCCAGAGGGCCACATGAGAGCAGGCCAGCAACCAAGTCAAATGCTGGATAAACAGGTCAGCCACTAGCAATGTGTCTTACTCTCTTTAGAAAATGCATATTTAGCTTCGGAGCCATAGAGTTAAATGGTGTGTTTACATATGGGAATGAGGTTTCAAGGGCTGACAATTACTTCTGAAGATAATCTCTTTCTATCAACAGATGGTGAATATCCCCTTTTTTGACAAGGTGCTCCAGCAACTAGAGGTCATGTACCTCCAGACTTTGTCAACATGGATTATCTTTCAACCAAATATATATCCCCATTTTCTAACATTCAGCATTCCTGGGTTTATGCAATAGTGATGGTTTTAAAAGCTGTTTTTCAAAATCATTGCCACCACTTTGATGGGTAACATGGGCAAAATGCAGGAATTTTAAAAGTTATTGGTTCACTTCCTCTGACTGATTGGATATAGGGGTCCAATCCTCCTGCCCTAGCGGGGGACCCCAGGTTTTCCAGCCTCTTCCCCCGCTCCCCAAAGAAACGGAAGCCGGGGAAGAAACGGCATGAAGGAGCGTGGCGAGCCGCCCCTTCTCCGCTTCACCATGGCTGCTCCTCCGAGATGGGCTCAGGCTGGGCCCATCTCGGAGGAGCAGCTGGGATGGGGAGGGGGCGGCGGCGGCACAGCGGCATCGCCCGCTCCGCCTCTGAGAATGGGGGGGCGCGGGGGGTGGGTGGGCCGCATGCGCAGTGGCTCCGTTCGAGAGCGCGTGCCATGCAGTTGAGGAGCAGGCTGAGGGAAGGCGGGCCGGCCGGCTCGCGGCTGTCTGGCCTCGGTCTGTGGCGGCGGCGCCCGCAGGACGTTCCAAAGCCCCCGGGGCTATGACCTGCCTCCCTGGCTTCCTCAGCAGCGGCTCTCCCTGCGCCGCCCTCCGCTCCCTGTTCAAATCCTCGGGGCGGCGCCAGCAGCATCATCACCATCAACTGCGCTTCACCGCCCGACGGAGGCAAGGAGGGTAAGCTTGGACGTTAAGCTGAAGCGCCATTGATGGTGATGATGCTGCTGGCGCCGCCCCAGGATTTGAACAGGGAGCGGAGGGTGGCGCAGGGAGAGCCACCGCTGAGGAAGCCAGGGAGGCAGGTCATAGCCGGAGGCGAGGAGGGTAAGGAGGGCGGCGCAGGGAGAGCCGCCGCTGAGGAAGCCACAGCACCTCAGCGCGGATGCTTCCTCCGAGCTCCCCTCGAAAGCCGCCGGCGGGGGGTTCCGCCCCTCTCGGGTGGTGGTGGTGGCCAAGACCACCCGCTATGAGTTCGAGCAGCAGCCGGCCGGCCCGCCTTCAGCAGGACCTTAAGCAGCTGGTGAGTGGCCTTCCTTGGGTTGACCCAGTGCAGGGGTGGCCAAACTGTGTCACATATTGTGTGACTCTCGAAGCCCCCACAGCCTCATTAAAACTAAAGTTACTTTCTTTCCACCTCCCTCCCCCTCCATCTATTTGTATCCCTTCCTTGTCTTGCAGCTCTCAGACATCTGCCGTTCATGGCTTGCAGCTTCCAAACATCTGATGTTTATTCTATGTGGCTCTTGCATTAAACAAGTTTGGCCACCCCTGACCCAGTGCGTGGGGGTGGTGGTAGAGTCCTCAGGTGCTTTGTGGGGAGGGCAGTACCACCTCAGAGAACAAGTGCATGATAGCAGTTGGGGGATGATAGCCTAGACAAAAAGTGGAGGGGGTTCTTTACACACAAAAAAATCTGGACTGGAGGGTTTCAGTCTCTTCTCCCTGGGCTGCTGATATTGTTTTTGCAGAAAGTCCCTTTTTCTGTGCAAGGAGGAGCATTCAGAAACAATACCATCTCATTGGACTACTGTGTGGTCCCTTTAATTGTGATGGACAGAACTCCCTTTGGAGTTCAATTGTGCTTGTCACACCCTTGCTCCTAGCTCCACCCCAATGTCTCCTGGCTCCACCCCCAAAGTCTCCTGGCTCCACCCCCAAAGTCCCCAGATATTTCTGGAATTGGACTTGGCAACCCTAATTGGATATGGCTACTCAGAAGTTGTGGCTCATCCTGATGGATGGGCAAAGGCCCTGCTAATTTCTACCAACTACCAGTTTCCTGTATGCCTGTTTGCGTGTGCATGTGTGTAGCTGCATGTATCCGTGTGAGTGCATATCAGCCCAAAGCCAGTCAGGGTCTTGGAATGCTGGAGGAGCCGGATGAGAGGGGTGAGTGAAAAGAAATAAATTTGTTAAACTACCATTTTGAGTCAGAAAAGATTGAGATTCTGGAGAGAGAGACTGGAGGGATCCTTTTTCAGGAGACTGTATGTCACAGGGCCTAGAACATAACATAAGAGAAGCCATGTTGGATTAGGCCAATGGTCCATCCAGTCTAACACTCTGTCACACAGTGGCCAAACCCCACCCCCCAGGTGCCATCAGGAGGTCCACCAGTGGGCCCAGGACACTAGAAGCCCTCCCACTGTGCCCCTCCAAGCACCAAGAATACAGAGCATCTCTTGCCCTAAACAGAGAGTTCCATGGTAAAGGTAGTCCCCTGTGCAAGCACCAGTTGTTTCTGACTCTGGGTGACATCGCATCATGATGTTTTCACGACAGACTTACCTTGTGGCTAATAGCCACTGATGGACCTTTGCTCCATGCTTGTCTAATCCCCTCTTGAAGCCATCTATGCTTGTAGTTGCCACCACCTCCTGTGGCCTGGCTTCTACAGAAAACTGGCTAATGAATTTATGTTTATTTTTTATTTAGAAATTAGTGTATTGCCGTTCTGCCTTTACAAGAATGATAAATGCAGTTAACAATTCAAAACATGCATAAAACCACATTATAAAACCATTAAAATCAACCCAACACACAGTAAAACAATTTTAAAATAGAGTTAAAACATATACAAAGCATAAAAACAGCAATTAAAATATTGATCAGGAAGGAGGCATCCCTGAGGGAATGCAAAATGAAACAATAAAGTTTTCATCTGCTGGCAGCAGGGGATCGATGAATCGCCCTGAGGAGAGAGTCGCAGAGCTTTGATGCCATGACCAAGAAGTTCCTCACCCAGGTTGCCACCCACCTAATCTGAGAAAGTGGGGGCACCCAAAGCAGAGCAGGGGGAGGGCCTCCAAACCGGGGGCAACCCTGCCCCCACCTGAGGATTGGCAACTCTACCCATGGGCCTGGATCACTCCGTCAAAAAGATGAGTTGTGAATCCTATGATCAGTTCTGATCATCAACCAACATAATAAATGATATCAATTGTGCAGGCAAAAAGGTAGCACCTACACCATAGCTCTTTTAAATGAACCATCCTAAATGCTCGTGAACTACAAGTGACCTTTATTTGAGGTGAGTACCTTAAAACCACTATATCGCCTTCACCATTAATTGAGGGTATTGTCTGCTTACTCCCAAGTAATAAAATCCAATATCTGTATCTTATTTATCAAGACAAAGCTTGCCTGTGATCCTGTAGCACAAGAAGAAATTTACTTAGAAAAGGAAGTAGCTACTGTTCAGGCACAAACCTGCTGTCAAATCCAAACAGCAGAGTGATCTGAAGAGTAACTGGACTCATGTGAAAACAAGCCGCTTGATAAAGGAGTATGAACTGAATTTGTGTTGAAGTTTGAAGTAGTTTTGCTTCTAATGCAGTCTGGGGATTCAAATTGCCCGAGTTGCTCCAACAGATTGATGTGGGTAATTAGGTGAAAGATGCTGTAAACTCGTTCACATTTCAGTGGCCTCTAGTATAATCAATTATGACATCCTTCTGGATGGACTATTAGACAAATAGGAGGTCTCGTTCCTATCTAGCTGACTAACACTGGTTGGTGGCATTGGTGCTGACAGCTTAGTGCTTCCCACCCAACAATTTGTTTTATAAGGTCCTATAAGATTCCATTCCATCTTCCAAGGTATTTAATATCTACACAAAGCCATGATGAAGTAAAATGTCAATAATATTCTGATGACTTGGAAACCAATTCCCCCCCTCCCCCCCCCCCATTTGAGCAGTCAGTAAAGATTTTGAATAGGCATCTGTAGGAAGTAATGGTATGGATGGGCAATAAACTGAATCCAGATACAGATAAGACTAGTTAAATCAAGGATTTAGTAGACAGACTGTTCTAGAGGAGGTTGCACTGCCCCTAAAGGAACAAGTTTGTGGGTAATAGCAGAACTGTTTGTTCATGTAACAACTGTGGCACACTATGGGAATGAGCTTGATTTTTAAAATCTAATTTATACCCCATACTCTCTCCTGATCACTACTCACCTAGTGGAATTTTTCTGCTGCTTCCTTCCCACCTTGGTCTCCAAAACCCTGCTCTGTTCACAGAACTTCCATCAAGCACCCCAGGTAGTGAGAAGCAGAGTTACACAGTTTAACATTTATTGGTTGGCTTCTATTTTAATGGCTGTGTGGATTTGTACTCATTTTCAAACACATTCAACTAAGAAGAAGAAGGTTTTTATGCCCTGCTTTTCACTACTTAGAGCCCCGTGGCGCAGAGTGGTAAAGCTGCAGTACTGCAGTACTAAACTCTGCTCACGACCTGAGTTCGATTCCAGCAGAAGCTGGTTCAGGTAGCCGGCTTGAGATTGACTCAGCCTTCCATCCTTCCGAGGTCGGTAAAATGAGTACCCAGCTTGCTGTGGGGGGAAGTGTAATGACTGGAGAAGGCAATGGCAAACCACCCTGTAAAAAGGTCTGCTGTGAAAACGTTGTGAAAGCAGCGTCACCCCAGAGTCAGAAATGACTGGTGCTTCCACAGGGGACCTTTCCTTTCAGTACTTAAAGGAGTTTCAGAGCAGCTTACAATCACCTTCCCTTCCTCTCCCCACAACAGACACCCTGTGAGGTAGATGGAAAAATATTTTTTTTTTGGTGGGGGGAATTTTTTTTTAAAAAAATGCTTAAATTACCATCCTACATACACATGGTGTTCTGAGAGAACTGGCTTCATGTGAGAACTGGCTTCATGTGGAGCAGTGGCTGTACAGGTTTGAGTTCGCTACTCTTAACTACACTGCACTGGCTCTCAATAACTCTCTAACTTTGACACTAAATTCAAGTCCAGTAGCATCTTAATGACTGTCAGAATTTTCCAGGATATACATCAAACACGAATTTGGTGTAGTAGTTAATCTGGAGAACTGGGTTTGATTCCCCACTCCTCCACATGCAGCTGCTGGCTGACCTTGAGTCAGTCACAGTTCTCTCAGAGCTGTTCTCTCAAGAACAGTTCTTGAATTGCTTTCTCAGCCTCACTTACCTCACAGGGCAATATTTGTTGTGGGGAGAGGAAGGGAAGATTGTAAGTCACTTGGAGACTCTGAATGATGGATGGGTTATAAATCTAATCTCTTCCTTTGTGATTCCAAGCTCCCTTTGTCAGATATAAAGTGTGCTTTGCCTCATGAAAACTCAAATTCTGGAAAATTGTGATGGTCATTAAGGGGCTATGGGACTCAAATTTTGTTCTGTTACTACAAACATGGCTATCCAACCCGAAACTAACTTGAAGTTTTGTTGGGAGGCAGAACATAACCTCACTAAACTCATCTATAATTTGTCTATAATTTGCTTCTGATTATTGTACTGTTTTATATTGCTCTGGTTTTAATTGTAAGTTTTTAATTATTGTTTTATTCTGTTGTTATCAACACTGAGCCCATTTCTGGGGAAGGGTGGAATATAAATTGACTAAACAAACAAGCAAGCAAATAATCACTTGTGAGCGGAGGTGCTGTCTACAAAATATCCCCCCTTGTGCTCCCCCTCCTGAGACGCTTTCTGTCTCTGTTGAACCAAGTCCTTTCCCATTGTTCCTTCAAGCTGTATTCTTTGTGTCTCAGAACTACCCTTCCCCATTGGAATGTCCAATGCATGGATAGTATGATTCATGCACACCTCTTGGTCACACTCAGGAAGTACAATATATTTAGGAGTATAATCCAACTCTACCATGAAGTTTTATTTCTGCTCTTCCACCAACAATAGAGTCTTAAACTGTTCTGCCAAAGGCCACCCAGCAGATCACAGTAATGCCAAAAAAAGACTTTAAATGCTTCTGGTTGCCAAACCTCTGGTTCCAAAGAAATTTGAAGTATTTAAAAGAAATTATTAATAGCTGAGGTAATGGGAAGTGTTAATCGCATCAGGAGGAAAAAGTAAAATCAGAACATATTTCGATGAAAACACTATCCCAACGGTATACAACTCTGTATGGCCATTTCCAAGACGTTATAATGGAACCTGAATTTAAATAAGAAACAATGCTTTATATGAACCTGGCCACTCACCAAAACCAAGTATGACAATGAATATTTCAGGACCTCATGGCAGACCAGTTAATCCAGTACCACATGAAATATTATCCTTTGTTTGGTGATCAGCTGGGAGTTGATCCATCCTCCCCACCCCCCACCCCCCAGCAAAAAAGCTACATAGCGAAGTTGCAAAAGAAAGCAGAGAAAGAGCTAGTTTCTGGGTGGGACGGAAGCAATGCTTTTGATGCCTGCTTTGCGAAAGGGAGACAAGAGCTTGTTCCAGAAGGCAGCCATGTTGGACTGCAGTTGAAGAGCAACATTCAAGTCCAGCAGCATCAGATATATGAGGAAGGGAACTTTGACTCTCAAAAGCTTATACCCCAAAATCTTTTTGGTCTCTAAGGTGTGACTGGACTCCTATCAAGAAAGAGCTTGTTCATCTTCCATTCCATCCTCACCAAGCTGGGCAAGGACAGAGGCAATGATTTTAATCTCTGATTTGCAAAAGGAAAGAGCCCATTTCTCTCATTTGCTCAACTCAACAGCTTGGCATGGGGGGAGAAGAAGGGAAATTAGATGGACTTCTTATCACACACACACACACACACACACACACACACAGAGGCTAAGGCTGATTCCACACTAACCTTGCTTTGTGCCAGGCTTCTGTTTCACTCCAGAGCAAGCTATCAATTTCACATCAGCTGCTCCATGCTGCCATTTTGCGAAAAGAAAATCTGCTATTTGCCACGCCACAGTGTAAACCTGTTTTTTCAGGTTTACACTGTGGCGCAGCAGATCATGGGTTTTCTCTGAGCAAAATGGCAGTGCAGGGCAGCTGGTGCAAAATTGCCAGCTTGCTCTGAAGAGAAATGGAAGCCTGGCATGGAGCAAGGTTAGTGTGGAATCAGCCTAAATTTGCCACTGCTCAGCATGTTCGAGAAGCAGCAAAGTTTCCAGTATGGAAGATCAGAAGAACCTAATTTCCAGCTAGGCAGCTGGGAATCAATCCCTTTCCTCCCTCCTAACCTCCCCGCCCTCCACCCCCCCCCCAAAAAAAAATCCGTGGGTACAGAGCAATATTTCCCAAGCAGGAGAAGTCTTCAGATGGCTGCAACTTAGCTTGTTCCTGTAAATATCCACAAGCATGTTGCAAACAGCCTGTCTATTAATGAGATGTCTAATCACCATTGGAGAAATGGAAATGAGTGAAACTGGTAGGTGTTTGAGCATCCCTGGTGCAGCCAGGGTATACTTGCACAGACAGCAAAAAGTAAAAATTCAGAGAACTGTACTCTATCAGCAAACTGAAAGAACTTTTGTGCCTATACAGGTATTTTTTTATGTACAGAAGGTGATATAAGCATGCATTCTTCCGTGTAAAGCATTACTCTTGGTATAACAAATCAACACTCCAAATTGCAATCAACAAAATATCATCCAACATGTAGCTATTTTGGTGACAAGCCAGTAAATAGGGTATAATTAGTGTACAAGTGCTTTGTTTTGCTGCCACCTACTGGAACATGTGATAAAACAATGCAAAGCATCCATAGCAAGCATCTTTTTTTTTTTTACATTATTTCATGCTGCAAAATTTAAGACCATGTGGCTGATTTGAAGAAACAAAGGTGGAAAAAGCATACAGCTGAAAAGTGTGTTATATCCTTCAGCACTGATCAAGGCTTTGTCTTTAAACTAATTCTGAATTGTATTTTATAAATTACTTTATTGCTAATCACTGAAATTTTGTTGAATGGCTTCTGTATGAATTATACTGGTTTTGTGCCACAGTAATCAAGCTTCATCACATGGTTGCATGTGTTATATTGCATTTTGTAAACAATGTAATTCTCCTTTAGTCTCAATGAGAAAGATGGATGATAAATTAAATAAATAAATTATATTGGACTCTTCTAATATAGAAAATGCTTCCACAATACTTTCCTTTGCCTTAATTATGCTTTCTAATTTTGTCAGAACAGAAAGATGTGCTTTGATAACCTATGTTTAATATATTACTTTTAAAAAGAGTTCTTCAATACACAAAGAGGCACAAGTCTGTTGCTTAATGAGAGCTCAGAACTGTGGCATGTGGATAGATTTTCTAGTCCTTTCAACGTTCAAGGAAAATGCTTTGCAAGTATGGTGAGAGACCCCATGGGTGTGGATAACACTATACTAAATAGCAGATTGGGAATTCCATGCACATGGGTTTTGGATTGTACCTAGAGATGACCAAACACGTAAAGAGTACAAACAGCTAAATAAAACATTGCAGAATGTCACTCGTGTGGTGCCTTTGATAAAACATAGCATGTTATAAAACATAACAACAACGACTTGCATACCACAAATTCTGTAAACATTTATTTAACCTTGAACATCAAGAATCTTATGACTGCCAACAGGAAACCCATCATGAAAAGGCTAGTTATAAAGCTTTGGTTAAGTGCAGTAAGACTCTCTTAGCAATAATATTTAAAATGATTTCAAATTTTAATGGAAATTGTACAACTGAATTGATTAGAATGCCAGCAGCACCTCTTGATTCTCGTTTTATGAAATAAACAGAAATACCTTGCTTAAAATGTACAAAAGAAGCAGCAAAACAAACTCTATAGGAACACAATAAGCATAAGCATATCTTGTAAACTTTTTTTTTTTTTACTACTACAATCCTATGACGTTTGGGACAATGATAGCACCCAGTTCTATAGTTAGGATTAATATATTTCAAATTGTTAAAACTTTTGCTGTGTAAACAAATGATTAAAAAAACACTTCATGATATTATATTTAAAACCAATTTTTCAAAATTGTTTACACTAAGGTGCCTACAAAGGTTTCTTAGATCATAGATGGAAACTGATAATTGGATCTTTGAATAAATAGTACAAAAAAGTAATTACATGAACAGGCTTTTAAAACTTGGGGTCATGCATTTCCTAACAGAAACCTAACAAATGAAATATGAAATGTACACAATGGATGAGATTCACACACCAATGAAACAACAGCCTGAGCCAGCCATGTTTCCATTGAAATTAAGATGCTGCATTTCTAGGCTGAATAAGAAACACTTCACAGTGATTTTACTCCTGATTACCAAGCAGTTGAGGATCCAATCCAGCTTCTGGTGAAGTTATTATATTGTCAGTGGACTTCCAATGGAAGCAACAATGTAATTGGGCAAACATTATAGAACAACTCTCACAGGATACTAAAGCTACAACGCAGCTAAAGTTAGTCATAATTGAAAACTTCGGGGGTAAACTTAGTCATGACTATTTTGTTCCATTTGTCTCAGTAAACTGTAGTGATGTCCAACTAACTGGATTGATGCTTGGAGATTTACAGTGCAACCCTAAGCAGAGTTAGACTTGTCTAAGTCTACTGAAGGATGGAACTCTGCTTAGGGCAGCTCTGTAAATAAACCCAAAGAAGCCACATTTTAGTGTCTTAAAATTGAATATTTACCACATTCCAAATGAGAGGTACCTTTGTTCCTGGGATAGGGAATTATTGCTAGTAATTTTCCTGAGACAAGAGTGAGCATAAAAGGCCTAGTTTGCCAACTAATATTTCTCAGATTAATAGTTTGGGCCTTTTCTAAATGGATCTCGTCCTACAACTACACTAAAGCATAAAGATGGATCACAAACTCCAGGGGGTCCAGTTTGTCCAGGCATTCCAGGACTTCCACGATCTCCATCTTTACCAGGTCCTCCAGGTTCTCCAGGAAGGCCTTCTTTGCTTATCCCAGGAGGGCCTTCAGGACCTTTAACAATACATGAAGCAGGTATATCAGAAATATAAAATACCAACATAACACAATATGACAGTTGGATATATATTTGTAGCCTTTTCCACAGCCTCATGGGCATTAAAATATTAGATCAAATGCAGCTTAGGTTTCAAAGACCAAAAGTCCATGAGCAGACCTCCACCTACGGCAGGGGTGGCCAACGGTAGCTCTCCAGATGTTTTTTGCCTACAACTCCCAGTTAACATGGCCAATGGCTGAGGCTGATGGGAGTTGTAGGCAAAAAACATCTGGAGAGCTATCATTGGCCACCCCTGACCTATGGAAATAGGAACCTTTCTGCCTCCCACTTCCTGTTGAAGCCTGCTATGCTCCCAAAAGCATTCTGGGAGTGAGGAGACTCTTGAGAACAGCACAGATGTAACATAAGTGCTCATATTAGAAGGGAGGAACCAGCACAAATCATAACCACTTTTGAAAAACTGGAACTGCCCTTTTGCTAGCAAAGAATGACTTTTGACCCATCCTACTGACTTTAAATCTAAGTGTCCTAGCATTCCAACACACCTTAAAAAAAATCTGAAAAGCCAAATTCTGACAACAGAGCTTTGAATATGTGGCTTTAAATAAGTTCCAAACGGTTTGGCATATTCTGGGATGCTCTGGTTTCATACTGGAAGTTCAAAAACCATTCAGAATATAAACTGAGACCAGTATAAGAAGTGTTGTCACCAGCTTCAACATCCCTGAAATAGGTTCTCACCTGTGAGGTTCCCAGGAGACCAAGACCTCTTCGCTTCACCAAATGCATAGAATAAGACTGACAGGTACAATACATCTCAGATGTTTCAAGACACAGTTACTCATTTGTAGACAATCACCAGGCCAAGAATTAGAAGGTTTGGGAGCAGGGAAGGAAGCAGGAATATACCGGAATAAAGGATATACACCAAAGCATGCTAAAAGTCAAGACTTAACACTCTCTGAAAAGCATCCAAAAAGAAAAGCCTGGGAGAGAGCTTTTGGAAAGTCTGGAAATCAGCCCACTAAGCTACTTGTCTCCCTGAGCTGTTGTTATTCAGGAAACACTCACAAAAGGTACACGCTGCTATGAATATACTATGCACAAAGTGAGAGACACAGGCCAGATGCAGAAAGGCAGACATACACAGGGAATGGAAAACCTGGAAATTAATCACATCTGCTTTCCAGCTTCTGTGTTATTCATGAAGCCACAAAATTGTACATATGAAGCATTTTGCTACATGCTCAAGCAGGCCGGGCAGAAGGTACAGAACAAGATACTGCCCACTAGTAGATAGCAGTAAGCTCATCAGCCTAGAGCAGTAGCCATCCTCTGCTTGCTGGCTACTTAAAAATGAAATGCATACAGTCGGCCAACTTCTAGTGGATCAATTGCCTGGTTTTTAACAGATCAAATTAATTGGCCTATCACCAAAATCTCTTTTGAGAGCATTTTATAGAGGAAACAAACAGTTTATCCTGGTTGCAACAGTTTGCCATTCAGCAAACAAAAACTACCCTCAATGTTAAGAGGGGAAAAGTTACTGATAGTATTTTTTCAGTCATCTAGAACTTGTGGCAGTAAAAGCAGACTTGCTGTGAACATTACAGGCATTGCATGTGGGGAAAGAATAAGACATGGGGAGACCAGTCACAGAACCTCACAGTAATTCAGAAGTGTATCCTAGTCGGTGGGGCAATCAAGAAGACTCTTCCAATCCAAGAAGCTTTAGAAGCAATAGATGATCTTGTCCCAGTTGCTGCAGCAACCAGTCTCACGAAGAAATGCATTTTTATTTTTGGCCTGAAATGAGCAACACTTTCACTGAGTTTTAAAAGGACACAGAGCAAGCTGGAAGGAGGGAAGTCAGTCCAATTGATTTCCAGACTTACCTTCATACAAATCCTAATAGATCTAGCAGGACAGATAATGGATAGGTCAAGATTCCCCCCTTCTCCTAGCAGGGAACAGAGATCTGGAGAACTTTAGACTAGAAAGGCTCCAGGAATTATCTCCAGGAAGGAAATTTCATGAGACCTCTGGAAAAGGTTCTCTGACCTAACCTGACTTGGTCAATGGGAGGGGAAAGGGAGAAGATAAAACTCCTTAAATCAAGGAGGAGGTATTTTTTTGCATTGGGTTCATAAGGGTAGACAGAACTCTTAACAGAGGTCTGGAGGAGCTAGCCACTGACCATGTGCTGAATTAGAGATCTACAGGAAGCTTCCAGGTTGTGGAGCTCTATAGAGATCTATAACTTACTAAGCTTTAGGAGCCTGTCCTATATTTTAACATCTGATACAGGGCCATATCTAAAAAATTTTTAAATGCCTAGCTATGGATTTAATTTACTTTTAAAAAAAGGATTTAAAGACCCGGGGGGGGGGGTGCCGGTGTCTTCTGGGACAGGCAGAGCCCTGGGGAGAGGAGGCTGTGCCAGCTGTGGATTTAATCATGCTAGGAGCCGGGCCTCACCCTCTACCTCCTCACCCTCAGCCACTGCTCCATGACATGATCCTTTAGCTTCCTCCATGTTGCCTCACTCAGCTGCTTCAGCATCTGGAGCTGCAGCCAGCCTTGCCCCCACCGCCTCCCTCAACACACATGGCCTCCCAGCAGTAGAAGCAGCCCTGCCCCACTGAAGCCCTGAACTTGCCTTGCCACCCGATGCCTTGCTCTCCCTGCAGCACAGCATCACTGCCAGCAGGGACAGGACACTGTCCAAGTGCTCCTCTGTACTGCCTTGCTCAGCATCCTGAGCTGCAGCCAGACTTCCCCATCACAGCCCAGCGTTACCACCTCACTCCACATGCATGACCCATTGGCGGCAGCAGCAACAGCTGTGCCAAAGCCCTCAGCCTGCCTCACCACCCAATGCCTTGCCATCCCTTTAGCCCAGCATTGCCACCTGAATGGTTGGGCCTGCTGCCAAGGCATTCCTGGCCCCACTGAAGTCAGGTGCACTGAAAGCTCTCTTCTCAGCCACCCCCACTAGAGGAGCCCTGCTGCTCTGTATTGTGGTGGACTCCCAACAGGAATGCAAAAGGATGGCCCATTGGGGGCACTGCAATTTCAAAAGGGGGCAGAGCCCCCATTTGCCCCACTGAAAGTTACAGCCCTGATCTGATACGGCATATAGAGAGAGAGGGACAGAGGACTTGCATTTTACCCATTTCTTTTGAATCTCTTATTCGGTCTGATGCTGTGCTGAAAGCGTGCTTGTGAACATTTTCTTTTTAATAAATACTTTGTAACTTTGGGTGCTGGTAGTGGTTCTGTGAACTGTCTTGGACATGCTATTTTTAAAGGAGTGCCAGAGGAAGGCAGTCAGCTGGCAAGTGGCTATTCCACCAGGGGTGCACAAGGCAATAAATGGTCTGCATGGTGACCAGGCGCTGGGCAGTGGGAGACGCAGAGGTAAGATCTTCCATCTTGGATGGGAAGCTGGGAGTCCCAGTGGGCAATTCCTTACAAAGGTCAGGTGGTAGTGACAGGTTACCAGAGAGAGAGTAAAGACTCTCCAAGTATTGGAGAACCTTGAAAGGCAGGGTGGAATAGGGCCTGATGGCTAGAACAGGTCCATTCTGCCACAGGTCCCAAGGCTCCTTGCCTTCTTGGTCTGGACCACCCATCTCACTTTGCACAATACAGATTCCAAGTGAATAGCCTCGCCTGCTTTATCTTCCAACTCTGTGTATATTTAGGGGCAGAGGAGGTGATTTTATTAGCCAACATGTTCAGTACAGGCCTACAGTATAGAATATTTCCTATTTAAACACAAACTGCAATTCTTCCATATTTCAGAATGCCAACATTTTAAAGGGTTGATGAAAAGGGATTTCAACTAAGTGCTGTCCACTTCTGCTGTCCAGCTTTTATTTACAGCAAGACAGCCATTTTCCTTCCTGTGGTTTCAATCCATGTTTCGGTTTTGCTTCTCAATTATATCAATCAGACCAAATTTTCTACCATTTTGTTTGGCAGGGGAAGCTCTGATCTACCCATATTATTCCTGTCATAACTTCTGGACACAAACCAGAAGAAAAAGCTGTTATGATTCTGGGTTCTTCAAACGCATCTTCAATCTGAAAATTATCTGTTGGTTACCAATTAAGATCTATTCTGCATTATTATAAGTGGTTTTAATGGGGAGGAATGTCTCCTTTGGAAGCCTTCTTTCCCCTGTGACAGCAGCACAGGAAGCCTGGTTTTAACTACTGGCACCAAGCAAAAGTTGAAGGATTCAATCTACTCTTCATGCCTTGCTTCAATTTGAATTGCAGCCATACACACCTTACCCTTCATAGTCTGACAGGGATCGATGAACCTCATCATGAATGATTTGGTCCCATGTTAATACTTGCAAACATCTCAAAAGCAATTACACAGCAAAAATGTCAAGTAAGGCAGGTAGAACACTTACCTGGATGTCCCGGAGGGCCTTGTATTCCAGGAATCCCAATTCCTTGGCTTCCTTTAGCTCCATTTTTCCCAGGTAATCCTGCAAACCACCAAATATGTATTAAGACCATGACTCCCCAGCTGTGCACCTGAACACACCAGCATGCTCTGAGAAACTGCTAGTATGCTACAAAAAGAATAAGGAGACTGTAGATTTATACCCCACCCTTCTCTCTGAATCAGAGTCTCAGAGCAGCTTACAATCTCCTTTATCTTCTTTCCCCACAACAAATACCCTGTGAGCTGTAATGTAATGAGAGAGCTCTCCCAGAAGTTGCCCTTTCAAGGCAACTCTTGCAAGAGCTATGGCTGACCCAAGGCCATTCCAGTGGCTGTAAGTGGAGGAGTGGGGAATCAAACCTGGTTCTCTCAGATAAGAGTCTGCAGACTTAACCACTACACCAAACTGGCTCTCTATAACTAAAGGATAACTAAATTCAAAGTATCTGTACACTAGAAAGGGCTGCCTTCTTGACTGTCAGGTTTAATGCTCTGGTCTACCTTATTCTTAATCAGTTTCCAAGGTGGCTTAGGTAATTTTAACCAGATAGAACTGTATTATCCAAACCATGATTGCCGTGACCATTCTGCCTCTCTTTTGCTGATCTCAGTCTCTAGTCCTTGGCCTAACCTCAACCCAACTGTCCAGCCAAACTCAGAAAAGTCTGGCCAGCTCTCATGTAAAAGTTGTTTGCCAAGAAACGCATGTGGAGAAGGCTGTTCTTACATCTCTGAAGGAGTTACTGCTTTGGGCTTGCGTCCTTTGAATTTGGGTGGGGGGAGCAATTGCCCGGATGTAATGAGTCATGGACACACTCAGTGGATGGGTTTCTTAAAAAGCAAGTCATAATTTTGTATGAACTCATAGTAAAATTTTGTTACTTAAAGAATCAACTGTGCTTCTAATTTTAATTCAGAAAAACACGC